>NW_004457598.1:367906-368797 GCF_000313135.1 Acanthamoeba castellanii str. Neff
CATGGCATGCGACGCATGGACCCTCAGGTTGTGCCTGTGGATCATGACCATCAGTCGCCATCCATTCAATTCGGACAGCAGCGAGGAGACGTACCAGCTCATCAAGAAATCGACCGCCGCCATGTCCGAACACGAGAGGAGGAGGCAATCGTGCGTGCCCGAGGATCACTGGGAGATCATCACGATGCTCATGCAGGCGCGACCCGAGCACCAGTGGCAGGTGCAACTCAGCACATCCAAATAAAATGTACACACCAGACAGAAGAAGGATGGAGATCGCCACCAGGAAGACGCAGGAGGTCCACGCGCTGTACGTCAGCGGATTGGTGGACAACGAAGTGTGCAAGTGCGTGCTCAAATACTTTGTCAAGTGGTGTTGGGTCCACAGCAACACCATCAAGGTGGTTGATGAGTTCATGTTTGCTGACATCCTGCACAACGCACTCAGATCCTTGGGCAAATTCCTGCCGGACAAGAGCTCAGTCACCTTCAAGCCCCATGCATTGCCTTTGGTGGAGACCTACAATCCCGATGCTGATGCAATCTATCCAAGCAAAGGTCGACCCATCAGTCACCAGTTCCTGTATCTGTTTCACTACAAACACCTCAACAACCATCTGCGCAATGCCACAGATACCAAGATCAAGCACATCCATGCCAGCGAGGGGAAGTCTTTCAACAACACATTCATCTCAGTCATGGACGTGGTGTCCCAAAGCGTGGCCAAGGCTGCATCCGAGGGGTGGCGATCTGCCGTGGTGCTCTTCCTCGCCCACAATGCCACAAATCAGCTGAAGATCATCGAGTCATACAGCGTCATCTTTGACAGGACGCTCACAGACCTCAACAAAAGGGGCAGCGAGTATGACGGCGAGATGGATGCCGACCCCT
>NW_004457598.1:369050-375670 GCF_000313135.1 Acanthamoeba castellanii str. Neff
TGCTACAACGTCCATTGCAACATGCCCATCCTGCAGCTCATCAAGTTGATGGACCAGGCCAACAAGAGCAACCTCTTCAAGTTGGGCTTCTATCCCAACCATGTGATTGGGATGCAGGCCATCGCCAACACACACTGGATGGACATCTTGCCTGCTGACAACATCACTGAGTACCCACCCATGCATGTCATGAGCTACGATTTGGAGAGTAAGTTGCTTGACACCAAGCTCAAGTCCCACAATCTGAAACTGTTAAATTGGCAACCTCTATGATGAACAACTGCCTGATGAAGCCAATGAAGATGTGGCTGAGCTCTCATACCAGGATGTCAATGAGGAAATGGGCGAGGAGATCAAGGCCTTCCAGCCAAACTGGAGGCACCTTGCAAGCAGAACGCCAGCATCATCCATATGGCGCCATGGTCATGAAAACCTGTCAAACAAGATCATCAACAAGACCATCTTTACACTGGGCAGTTGCACACACAGCAAGCTCAAGCCCAACATCAACATCTTTACTATGGTGACCAGCCCAGTTCACCTGCATTCAACAATGACAAGGAGGAGCACAACATGCTCATCACTTTCATGCACTTCATGGCCATGGCCAACAGCAACTTCAACAGGCTACAATTGGAACTACCTCATCACCCACTGCCAGGTCCTCAGCGTGCCATGCCTGTTGGGCCACACAGGGCGCAACATCACAATCAAGCACAAGATCTACCAGAGCAGGGCTACAGGCACACACAAGTACATGCATCCACAAATGGAGGGCCACATTTCCATGGACATGCACATCAAGGTTGAGCACAGTGGCAGGAAATTGCAAAGATACACACTCAACACCAACATGCTGAGCGCTTTGTTGTCATGTCACCACTGCTGGACTGTGATGATGGTGCATGTTGGGGATTGTCAAACAACAGCCATGTGGCGCAAGAGTGGCATTGCCACTGTGTGATGAGCCTCCTGTTCTTGCTATTTGTGCACGCCATCGCCTTTTTGGGATGGCTTGGGTGCAGCAGCTCCCTGGCCTTGTGGGAAAGTCTGCTGGTCAGCTGCAGCTTCCCTATCTGGCGTGGTTTGATGTTTAGGCGCCACAGTGGGCCCAAGTGTGTGACACTTTGGTAATTGCCTTGCACATACTCAGTGTTGACTGTTGTTTGGCATTGTGTGCAATGTGGGAACATGTCACTGTTGCTTTGCATGGTCATTACACATAGCTGGTGAAGCCATTTTGACCTTCACTGACGCACTCCCCACCAACAGGACGTTCACTACATGCAAATCCTGGTGCTGTGGGCGACTTGAGCACAGGGCCCTGCTGGTGCAATATTGTGTGCAAGATGTGGTACTGCTGCTGCTCCTGCTCAAGAAGCTCAACACAATCACAAGCATGATGGCCATGGCAAGGACTATGGGTCTGCCACTGCAGATGCTGCTCAATCATGGTCAAAGCATACACATGCTCCACCAGGTGTGCAATCTGGCCATCACAAAATCGTGGGTGATACCACACATGCCACAGGACTACAATGCCAAGAGCGCCAACCCCAACACCAGCTCCAAGCACAGCCCCAAGGGCTACACTGGCGCCATTGTCATCAAGCCCAAGAAGGGCTACTACAACTTCCCAGTCATCACATTCAACTTCTCATCACTCTACCCATTGATCACCATCACTCTACCCATTGATCACCATCACCTGGAACCTGTGCTACACAACCCTGATCAAGTGACTCCACACATGCAAGGTTGAGATTGAGGAGCTGGTCATCAGATCAGCAAGGGGCTCACTAAGATGCAATACACAAACACACAGCCACACATCACACTCAACAAACACATCAAGCAACACAAAGGTCCCAAGGGCGGCTACCATGTCAGCAATTGCATCCTGTACGTTGTATGTCAGCTCAACATGAGTTGCAAGGCTGAGTTGTCCATGGACAGGTTCTTGTCCAAGCTTGTGTGCTGGAGGGCAATGCTGCATGCATTGGGAGACAACAACCATGAGGAGTGCCTCCAGATCTACGTGCTTGAGGGACGTGTGTGTGATATGTTTGATGGACTCAGCCAGTGTTTCCAAGGCAAAACACAGGGGTGGAAACATTGCCTTGTCCAGTCAGATACAGATTCTGAAAATGGGCAGAACTCAGAAAATGATCCCAGCAATCAACCATCAAGGGAGGACAACAGTGTTTTCAAGTCCAGTGACAAAGATGATGACAATGGCAATGACAGTGATGATGATGATGACACAAGGGGTAGAAAGTGGAAGAGGAGGTTGGACTGCTGCAGCAGGCAAAAGAAGTGGCAAAGGAGAAGGTGAACCAGATATGATGATAGCAGCAGCAATTGTGTGAGCCAAAAATGCAAGTGTGGCAGTGGCAGTGAATCATTGGTGGGAGCTGTGTCTGAGAATGAGTGTGCTGTTGTCAGGCCCTGGCGCCACCTGACTGTGTTCCACAATCACAAGTGCAAAATGGATCAGCATCTGTGTGACAACAGTGCTCCTGAAGGCTACACAACCATCATGCTTGAGGAGTGGATGAAGAAGGACCCCAAGAAGAACAAGCTCCTGCTGGTGCAGGTGGCAATGCTCTTCATCATTGGCAAGCTCAAGAAGTTTGGCGCCAAGTGCTGGAAGGACTGTGTGTGCAAGTGTGTGACCATGGATGAGGGCATGACATGTGGCACTATTGTGTGTGGAAGGAGGAGTGTGTTGATCTGACTTGCTATCCTGACATCTGGCACATGCAGCTGTTGCGCCAGGGCATGTTCAATTCGGCCTGCAACTATGTGCTCAAGTCCAAGAATGATTGCAGCTTCCTGATGTTCAACAAAGACTGCACCATCCTCTCTTTTGACAATGGCATCTTCTGCACCATGCAGCAGGTGGACAAGGAGGACCCATCAATTGAATACATGCTGGTGTGCCACTTCACGCAGTATGGCAGCCCTGAGCTTGCCTGGCTGCCTGCACAATTTGGATTGGCCAACTACATCTGGGGCTCCATCAATCCTGAGTGGCTCATGTGCAATCTGCATAACATCCTGATGCCTGTTGTTGAGGGCATGCTCTGACACCAGCACTGGATGATGGACATCATCTGCATCTTCCTCACCATCTGCGTCAGTCATGTCATCTTCCCCATTGGCACCTATGATGCCTTCCAAATTGCTCTTTGAATGTCCACTACTTGATTGAATGGAGCTGGGAACTGGCATACCAACTCAGCTGGCCAATTGTGGACCCACCTCTGTGGCAGTTATGATGATGGCTGGATTGACATGACCTACAACCATGAGTGGGGCATCATGGCTGCTGTCAGCACCATCACTGGAGACCCACTCATAAAGCCCACTCACATGGCCTACTGGAGGCTGGAGGAAGGCGTCCAAGCCAGGTGCCATATGACAGCTTGGCGCAACTCTGCCTACCATTGGATTGTCCCAGGTGCTCCACTGTTGTAAGCCTCCATCTCGTTTTGTTCTTCGCGTGTAGAAGAGGGCAAGGAATCAATCGCTTGTCCCCCAAAGAAATTACTGGAATCAAAATGTTGGCCCAGAATTATTTGTCTTTTTATTTTCTGTTTTTTTTTGATTTTTTGTTTTCTAATTTGCTGGCCGTTGTTAGGCCGTGGCGGCGTTGCGCTGGAGGAGCTGCAGAGCTGCTTCAAAATGGCCCCGCTCTACCTGTTGGCGACACCACGTGCCCGCCGTCAACACCACATTCATACACCAACGGCAACAGGGTTAGGCCACATGTGTGTGGAAATAGAAATAAATAGATGACGCGTCCAGCGCCATCAGCTCGATCTGCCAGTGCATGGTCGCTGCGGCTGGCTGGAAGGAGTTGGTCATGTCGCATTCGCTGCGTATTGGCAGGGCGACAGTGGTGGTGGAAGGCGGCCTGACATGCAAGCAGACGATGACCATTGGTGGGTGGAACTCTGGAGTGGTGGATCAGTACCTGCGCGCGCAGGAGCTTGCCACTGTGGGTGTCTTGAGGAGGATGGGGCTGTGAAGGCGGGTGCCGTAGTGTTCTTCGCAAGGAACATGGTTCTTTCCTGCCTTTGTGTTTGTTCCTTGCCCCCTGTGCTCTCTGGTAGAGCACCCATTTGTCAGCAGTGGTGTGAGTGCTAATGAGTGATAATGTGTAGTTTCTGTGTAAACAGAAACGTACTTTATCATGAGTGGTTAGCACTTGCCCAGCGTGATGCTGGCTTCTCAAGGAGAAGTGCCTGCTTGGTGGTGTGATCACTGAGCGTGAGCTGGTGCACCACTGGTGAGCGGTGTCATGGGCGGCATTATAGGGGGAGGCTGGCTGGTGAGCCAGCAAGTTTTTTCTTCTCCCACGTGGTGAGAGGTTCCTGCCCGCCCGCCCGCTGGCTCTCCTGCGCAGGAGTGTTGTGGTGTGTGACGCTGCTAGCCAGCTCTCTGGGACGCCTCTTGAGTGACCCATGGTGGTTCCCTAGGAGTGGGAACCACGGAGTTAAGAGGGGAGAGAGAGTGTGTGAGAGAGTGAGGAGAGCGGTGTTTTGAGTCAGTAGGTGTTTCTGATAGTGACCTCATAAACACCCATTCGTCAGCAGTGGTGCGAGTGCTAACGAGTGATAACAATCATTTCACACCCCACGTTTTTGTGCTGGCCTTTTCGTCGACCTTACTGCAGGCTCCACGACTTTTTTTCTCTATCGTCCCGGTGATAGGACATCATGGACGTCGCTCGGCGTCACCACCCATTTTCGCGTGCTGTCACCGCGAGGGAAGCCATGCGCAGGCAGCGCGAACGGGTGTCGGTCGGCACGCGCAAGGTCAAATACGAAGGACTGCGCGCGGCCGTCGAATCGTGTGGCTACATCTTCGGCGAGCGAGGCGGCCGCGGAGCATCGGCCGCGGTATTCCACGCGACTCGGATTGGCGGCAACGGGCGGGATCTGGCCATCAAGATCCTGGCCGGACGCGACGCCGAACCGTGCTGGCGCAGGGAGTGCGCGGCGCTGACCAAGCTGGCCAGGAGCAAGAAACCGTGTCCATACGTGCCGCAGATACTGGACAGCTTCGCGCTTGAACAGACTGAGGACACCGAAGGCAGCGCTCTGTACGCGCTCGTCACTCCTTTTTACGGATCGGGCACGCTCCGCGGCCTGCTCAACAAAAACAACGGCAGGCTCGACACCGCCACATGCGACGAGCTCTTCAATCACATCAGCGATGCCATGTGCGCCGCGCACAGCATGGGGATCGTGCACTGCAACATCAAGCTCGACAACATCCTGCTCGATCGACGCGAGAGCGACGGTCAGCTGCGCGCCGTGCTGTGCAACTGGGACCTCTGCAAGCTGGAGCAACCACGCGAGTGCCACGTCATGCGCGGGACGCTCATGTATGCCGCGCCAGAGCTCGCCATGTACATGATCAAGCGGCATCTCATGATGAAGCTGCCAGAGGAGCAGCGCGCCAACACCAACCAAGAGCGTCTGGGCAAGCAGCGGCCCTACAATGCCATGGCATGCGACGCATGGGCCCTCAGGTTGTGCCTGTGGATCATGACCATCAGTCGCCATCCATTCAATTCGGACAGCAGCGAGGAGACGTACCAGCTCATCAAGAAATCGACCGCCGCCATGTCCGAACACGAGAGGAGGAGGCAATCGTGCGTGCCCGAGGATCACTGGGAGATCATCACGATGCTCATGCAGGCGCGACCCGAGCACCAGTGGCAGGTGCAACTCAGCACATCCAAATAAAATGTACACACCAGACAGAAGAAGGATGGAGATCGCCACCAGGAAGACGCAGGAGGTCCACGCGCTGTACGTCAGCGGATTGGTGGACAACGAAGTGTGCAAGTGCGTGCTCAAATACTTTGTCAAGTGGTGTTGGGTCCACAGCAACACCATCAAGGTGGTTGATGAGTTCATGTTTGCTGACATCCTGCACCGTTGGCAGGAGGCGCACAAGGTGGCACTCCACAAGGCAAGCTTGGGTCAGCATGGGGAGAAGGGCAATGCGCTCAAGGAGATCAAGTATAACAGCTGGAGCACCAAGGCTGCCAGTCTGTTTGGTGAGCTTCTGTGGATGAGGTGCTTGTTCTTCTTGTGCTTCAGAGTTTGTTTTCTTCACCTTGAGTTGCTGGGGCTCTTCAAGGTATGTGTGTGTTGTGTGGTTCTTATTGTTTGTGTGATTTGTTGTTTGTTGTTTGTTAACAGTTGTGCAACAGAGACACCTGCAATACATGTGCATGAAGCATGATATCAATGAGGAGTTGAACAAGCACATCAATAACTATGGTGCCTTTCTGGGCAAAGATGGCTTCACAACATGCTTCAACTTCACCAAAAAGTGAGGCAAGGGTATGTCAATGGTCAGCCTTTCTATTTTAATTACTAACTGGCATGTAGAGTATTGTTTCTCTCACAGGCAGTGAGATGGAGAGTCTCACACAGATCATAGAGGTCTGTCTAATGGGCCTGATCCCAGCAGAGGAACAGCTCTGCTGGGAATGGCACATAGACATTCTTCGCCTGCTTCAGCAGAGTGAGTACACCAACAAGACCCTCAAGAAGATGATCAGGATGAGGTGATTGTGGAAGTCCAACATGTATTGG
>NW_004457598.1:375943-385054 GCF_000313135.1 Acanthamoeba castellanii str. Neff
AGATGAGATGCAGAAGCTGCCAGGGGCTATTCTTGTTGGCAAGGAGGTTGAGAAGAGCCGCCATTTCCAGCACATTGGTTGTCAGGATGGCAGCAAAGCAGTCTGTGTGGTGAGACAGGTTAGTAATCAAACACATGAGCCTTGATTCAGAGAGCAGTCATACCATGTTGATTTGGATTGGTGTAACCCATCATCTGGTTCAGCCTGTGCTGATCCCAGTGGTGAGTGGATGCATCAATGGAGATGTTGCACAGGACGATGTTGACTAGCTTGGGATTCATGCAAGTGACCCAGAGCTGTTCAATGCACTTGCAGAGGAGCTTCTGGTTGGATCTGGTTTCATCATGTGTTCATGCTGGTTCAAAAGGTTCTTCTGCTGAGTCAGTGGATTTCCTCTTGCCTTTAGCCTTTGCTCTACATTTCTCCTTTTCTTCAGCTTTCTCCTTCTCCTCTTTCTCCTTTTGAATCCTCTCTTGCAACTCTTGGATAACGTCTTCAATTCTGATGTGTGGATTGCTGAGGATCAGAAGAAGTTGCTCCTGGTCACAGGCAATGTGATGATCCTAATGTAAAGCAAGCAATTAGATTGGCATATGTTGACTGCAATTCATCACATACACATACACAATAAAAATAATGGAGCATATATCAACTACAATTCATCACATACACATACACAATGAAAGAAGTATGCAAAAGGAGAACATACCCACTCTCCAGTAGCCACCTTGTTCTTGAGGTGGATGAAGTCCCTATCCATGAGGCGTGTAGCCACCTTTCTTGCCTTGCTCAGGAACTTGACATGTCTCTGGCAGGCAATGAGGAGCTCCTTGAAGGCTGGAAGGGAGTACAGTCAGCACAATGGGATAGTTATAAGAAATACTGGTGGGGAGCATACCAGTTCTTGCTGATCTTGTACTTGTTGCCCACTTGGATCTGCTTGTGCTGTTCAGTTGAGATGTGCTTGAGGACATGAAGCAGAATTGGATCAGAAATCAAGTGATTGCAAAGATAGAGGGGCATGATTGGCATGGGTTCTTCAGATTCAGCATACAAATTCTCAAGGTATGTGGCACTCTTGGGCCAACCATCAACATTGAGGAACTTCTTCATGATGCCAGTGTAGTTGCACAGATTTTCTCATAGCTTCCTCTGTTCTGCCTCATTGAGCTTCTGAGCCTCAGGCTGCATGAAATAGTGGAGTTAGAAAGTGTTTGGAAGTTTGTAATTGTATGTCACATATGTGTACACAACAAAATGTACCATTGAGCTGATGAGATGGCTCACTCGCCTCAAGTAGTGGTCCAGAACTTGTTGGTGCATAGGGTGTCACAGTACTGGAAGAAGTCCTCCCACTCATCCTTGTGAACTGCAGCCTTGTCATGCATGTGGTTCCAGCCCCATGTGAGGATGTGAATGTCATCTTCTGAGACCTTGTTCTGGAAATGGAGAAAGGGTATTAGTTGGACCAGGGACATCATCAAAGTGAGTTGGAAAAAGAAAAACGTACATTGACAATGTCACAACACCACTTGAAAGACTTCCCAGGGAAAAGCTGCTGTGCAGTCTGAATGTGATGATTGCTGTTGATGATGCAGTACTCAGGCATCCCATCTTTGAGGATGCACTGAGAGGGAGGCAGCTCTTGAACAAGCAGACGCTCCATCGTCAGAACGCCCATCTTGTTCATTGATGTTGAGAGAACTCTGTGTCCTCTAGTGGTCACCAACTGATGAGTGCCACTCTTTGTCATTCAGTCAATGTCAATCATCACAGTGTTCATCTTCATAATGCTTGAGGAGGGCCTCCTCTGGAGGCATGGAGAGCTCCTCTTCTGTGGGCTAGGAGGAGATGAATTAGCAAACATTCTATTGTGTATGTGTATGTGATAGAATGTCCTGCAGTTGTGGTGCATAATTGGCTTCACAAACAGCATGAAAAGCATACCTCCTTCACTGGCAGATGTTGTTTGGGCTGTTGCATCAACCTGAAGAAAGTACAGGATTAGTGAGATTTATAAAGGACTACATTTCATTCAAAATCAAGCATTACCTCTGGTGCTCCAAGCAAATCCTGTGACATCTCCATGGTGGAGCTGGCTCCAGTGGTGCTATTTTTTTCGGCTTCTTGCTCTTTACTCTCAGGTATTCTGCTGAGAGTCAAGAACAATCTTCATTGATGAGAATATATCAGTTGTTCTATTGTGTACATGTATGATAAATTACCTATATAAAATGGTGGTTATAATTGATTATAAGAGTCAATATTGTTGAATAGAATGGAAATATGGAGTATAATGAAACAACTGTTATTATGAACTTTGCAGTGTCTCTGCTGCACCATCACCTCACCCTTCACTTAGCTATTCCTGCAGCAGGACTTCGTCCATTGACTCTCTACCTACAGTTTGACAACTGCAGCCAGGAGAACAAGAACAAGTACATGCTGGCCTACTGCCACTGGCTGGTGTTCAACAAGGTGTTTCAATCAATCACCATATCCTTCCTGCCTGTGGGACACACCCATGAGGATATTGACCAGATGTTCTCAACCTTCATGATTGGCATGAAGTATAATCCCCAGGTCCTGACCATCAAGGCTTTCAAGCAAGGTCTGCAGGACTGGTATTCTGCACCCCACCTTCGCCCTGAGCCTATATTCCTTCTTGAGTGCTGGGCTATCAAATCCTGGCTGTGTACATGTATGTGATAAAACTTTTGAGATGGGTTGGAGTGAGCACTTGTCATGGAGGTTCAAAAGGTACATCAAGAGGTTCGCCCAGTCAGCCCAATGTGCCATACATGGGGCGCTGTAACAAACCTCAGGTGCTGCATGCAATACACAACACCAACAACTTACTTCCTTCTTTTTCCCCTCCTGAGTGGCTCATGATCAGGCAGTTCTTTGGTGTGGGTTGGGCTAAGGTGACTGGAGTCTTCGTCCAGATCAGGCCAGTCTTTCTGCATGCTAAGAAGCTGTGACCAGAAGGCAGGTCTCATCTGGTTGTTGATATCCAGTGAAACATCTGCACACATGAGGGAATTGTAGAGGTGGGTGGGTAAGCAGTCAAGTGGTAGGACCCATCCATTGCTTCATCCAGCCAGTCTAGGAAGATGTGTGCATGGGTAGTGCGACTGACCACACCAAGCCACACAGCTCCTTTCTCACCAGCAATTGCCACAATGGCTCCATCATCTGGCTTCACTGATGTCAGCTCAAGTGTAGCACTTCTGGTGAGACTGATGGACGCATTGATGGGCTGATCCAATGGCTCCAGGTCAGAGAGAAGGTCATTCTGAGCATGTTTGTACCCATAAACCCAGCCAAATGGGTCACTGGTGAGCTGCTCTGGAGGTGGCCTATACAACAAAAACTGTAAAACTGGATGCTTACTCTATCATGTACACATACACAATGTCTACACATTCAAACTACCATTTCTTTGTTTATCACAGACATGTTGGCGCAAAGTAAAATCTGACTCTACCTTGTTTTGTGTCAGTGCTACTTGGAACAACCTCAAAATGCATCTTGCTTTTGCTTTCACCCCCTCCATCAATTCCATAATCAGTGGCCAACATGGTGCCCTCACTTCCAGTTCATGTACAACCTCACACCATATTCAGTCAGTTGCACTCACAGACAGAACTTCATTCTTCATATTTGTGCTGAATTAGAGCACTATTCCTGAAGTTAAAATTCCACTCCATTTCATGCTGCTAAATTCACTTTTAACTCCACAAATTCCAAGTTTTTATGAAATCATTTTCATCTCAAGTCTCTCAATATCACTTATATGCAGCAGTCTAGCATGTCAAAATCACACATGCAGATCCAAATCTTCCAAACTGCCCTATAAATCAAAAATGTCAAATCTCACACGATTTTAGCACAACAAAAATTCCACAGTCATTTGTGACCTCTCATTTCAAATGACCACAAGTTTATGGTGCCTTTCTGGGCAAAGATGGCTTCACAACATGCTTCAACTTCACCAAAAAGTGAGGCAAGATGGTATGTCAATGGTCAGCCTTTCTATTTTAATTACTAACTTGCATGTAGAGTATTGTTTCTCTCACAGGCAGTGAGATGGAGAGTCTCACACAGATCATAGAGGTCTGTCTAATGGGCCTGATCCCAGCAGAGGAACAGCTCTGCTGGGAATGGCACATAGACATTCTTCGCCTGCTTCAGCAGAGTGAGTACACCAACAAGACCCTCAAGAAGATGATCAGGATGAGGTGATTGTGGAAGTCCAACATGTATTGGCTCTATGGTAATGTCAGCAATGGGAACAAGAAGATAAAGAAAAAGAAAAAGATGGCAAGGAGGAAGAAGAGGGTGAGCACAATGAAGAGGAGAAGAGACGATGACAGTGACAATGGCAACGACAATGAGACCAAGCTGAGCTTCACCTTTGTGAACTTCAAAACCTGTGAACACTGGGCTGACACTATCAAGTTCCTTGGCCCCCCAGAATTTCAGGATACTAAGCTCTGGGAGCAGTGGCACCAACTGGCCAAGTCAGTGTGCATGAATCAACATAACATCACATGCAACATCCTTGTCAGGGTTTGTACCCCCATCTGCTTTTCATTAACATGCTAACAGTGTGTGTGTGTGTCTACAGACCCATGAGAAGGATGCTGTACTTTGACAACAGGTGTGCTTCAAGTGACTGAGTGTCTCGTTGAACGGCGCCCGGCCCTCCGGCGTGAATTGGACGGGACGGAGTGAGAGTCGGTTCGACCCGCCATCGATGAGCACAGGCTGAATCATCAGGTGTCGAAGCCGCTGGTCGTTAGCGATCAGGTTGTAAAACTCATCGGCTAGCCGCAGAACGAGATCCTGACACACATAATCATCAGACACACAACACACGACACACACACGACACACACACGACACACGACACTACACACGCCACACACACGATACCCGAGAAAACGAGCCGAGAGGTAGTTCTTACCAACGTCACAGGCTTGTCCTCCTTAACGTAGAACTTTTTCACGATGGGGGTTCCTCCGAGCACCAACTTGCGAGGTTGGGCTGTACAGGAGGAACGCGGGGCGTGAGAAGAGGGTATCTATCTGCGGTCGTTAGTTACAACAACGCCCAAAACCGGCAGAGAGACGCGCCCTTACCTGGGATCACCTGGAAGCGCTTCTCCAAGTCGCATCTGCGATTGCCGGGTCCCAGATAGCAGATTCGTACGGGGAACGAGCCGCTGGTTGTGGGCGCCTTCAATTGCGAACAGTCGACCTCCAGGTTGCTCTGACCCTGCGCCCAGCGTCAGTCATCCGATCGTACGCGACTAGACACCCCCCCCCCAAATCATGAAGTTAAGTCTGGAGGCCCTGTACAACGCACCTCGAGCCGGAACCTGGCACCTAGGATCTCGAAGGAGAGCGACACCATTCGCTCTCTGTTGAATGACCGGCCAGCCTGGTCCACGAGCTCGAGCTATGCGTGACCACGGACGGAATGGAGTCAGCACAAGCGAAGCTGGAAGCAGTCAAAGTCGAAGCAGTCGGTGTCGTACGCGGACGACGCCGAGAGACTGGCCAGCTTGCAGCTCCAGCCTCTGCTCCCCGTGGATATAGAAGTGGACATCGCTGGGCACGAGCGGTGCGGTGATGGTCACTGGCAGGTGCTTCGTCAAGCTGCAGTTGCCATCTGATTGTGTCCAAGCAACCTAAGGGTCAGCATGTGACACACAGCCACACGCACCGCACGGCACTGCTCATGGGCGGTCGAGGGAAAACGAGAGCTGCAGGGCACCTTCGCCTTCAAAGTGAAACGTGAGAGAGGTGGCGACAGGATGCTCGTCGGAAATGATTGCCTGGAGCTTGGTGAACGTAGCAACCCCTTTCGACAACTTGATGCTCTGTTCCGAAACGCGCCTGGAGGGTTTCGCGGTTTCAGCAGAGTCGTGGGAGTGGTCATGGGGATTTGAGCGCGTACAGTGTGGAGTTCTCGAGCATGATGACGTGGCCCTCGGCGTCCTTGATCGTGTGTCTACAGAGGTCCACCAAGCGCCAGGTGATAGGCTGCAGCTCTTGGCCGGCCTCGACCGTGAGCTCCTCAGGGTCGCAGAGCATATCGTCCACAGGCCCTATGCCATGCAACGCATCGACGACACCCGTCTGTGCGGGCTGTGCGAGCTGACGATCGTCGTTTGACTCTGAGGCCTCTTTCTCCAATGGCAGGCACTGAAGGAGAGATGAGTCAAGGCCTTCCTTGCTGCAGCAACACAACGAGAAAGGAAGCAGACGACCACCGCCACCAACCTGAAACCGAGCGTTGAATTTGTTGAAGCACGAGTGGCACAGCACCACAGCATCTTCACCCTCGGCTGCTTCATTACCATGATCGTCGTCGTCATTGTCATCGTCATCGCGCACCTCGGCCCCTGCCACCACTGTCACAGTGACAAGCCATAAATGTCAGCCCAGCAGTCAATCAGTACTACAACCGAGCAAGGGGGGATGTATGGTATGCATAGAAATATATACATATATACTCCGCTTCTTGTGCTGCGTGATCTGGTGGCGATAGATGACCTGGCCCTGGACGTTGGTCACGCTGACGGCCAGGCGGTGGCGGGTGGGCCTGTGCGTCTGGTCCAGATTCCGGCACTCGAGCCATTCCCAATTTACGTCGCACACGAAGAACGCGACCCAGCCGGCCTTGTTGGCTCGGCCGCGCTTAATGCGGCATTGGGTGAGGTGTGTCCACGGCCGCCAGATCGGGCCGCCATTGAATCCGTGCACCGTCACCGAGGGCTGGAGGGCATCGACGTGCGCCTCGGAGACCAGCAGCCGCAGTTGCGTGCCGGTCGAGTGCTCGGGCGCATGGTGCAGCTCGCACAGGACCTCCGCGACCCCGGTGCTGGTGCAGATGATCGCGGGCTGCATCGGCGGCGACCTTAGCGGGGAAAGCATGTATGTGGGACACGAACGTGACGACGACGACGACGACGACGACGACGGCGTGATGCCCATGCTGAGTGGATCGTTACCAGGACCCGGCGTCGAAGGCCAAGCTCGGAAGGCGCTGGACACGTTCGTCATCATCTCAGTTGGGAGGGAGAAATCGATCAGCCCGGTGGCGGTCTCCAGTTCAGTTACGGCGGGATAGTAGTGAAGCGTTGGGGTTGACGGCGAACTTGGTTGGCCTTGGTGCCCCCCGTTCACCGGCTCGGTGGTCGACCTCGCTTCCGACCGGGGCCTTTTTTTCGAATTGCCGTGTAGCGGCTGCAGCTGGGGGTTGTCGTCCTTCTTGTTGTGTCTCCACATGAAGTGGATGGCGTGGGCTTGGGAGGATCTGCACTCCTTCCCGCACACGGCGCAGGTGACGGCCTGTTGGCGCCTCTTCCGCTTACCTCCCTGCAGTCGCGTGCGCTCTTCGCCTTCGTTCTTTCATCAGGGGGGGGAAGACAGAAAAAATAGATTTATAGTGAGGCCCACAACAAGAAGAGAAAGAGAGGGATTGAGTGTGGTTGAGGACCTCTTCTGCTTGCATCCTTTTCGGCCGCTAGAGCCCTCCTGTCTTTGTCTTCGCCGTGTTGACAAGACAATAAACTAAACTCCAGTAAAAGCAAACTCCTTTATTACAAACTTACAAAGCTGCCTTTAGTTGTTGCGCAAGGGCCTGCGTGGTCTGGGTTTGGAGCCTCCTGTGCGAAACTCTGAGCGCTTGCACCCTTCGCTGGCGAACAGGGCGATGATGGCGCCAGAGAGGAGCATGGGCGGGGCGAGAAGGGTGAAGCGCCAGGCGGCGTCGGTGCCCCAGTACTGGTAGAGGGCCGCAGCTCCGGTGAGGAGCGAGCCGGAGGGCAGCGCGAGGGCGAGGGCCATGTTGCTGGGGGCGAGGCCCTGCGGGGCCGTCTGCATGGTGTAGGCGAGGCCGACCCACCAGCCGAGCCAGGTTCCGCCCAGGGCAAGCAGCCAGGAGGCGGCGATGAAGATCATGTCCGAGTGGCCGTGGCTTGGGTTCTTCTTCTTTCTCTCTTTTGCGTTTCGCTAAAACAAAATGTCATTCTTTTTATCACTCGCTTTTTTGCCATTGGCCGAGCGGGCGGGGTTAAGGCAAAAAAGAAAAACGAAAAAAACAAAAGAAAAAATGCGCTACGCGGAGGGCTGGGCGAGGCTGGGGAAGGTGGTGGCGATGGCTTCGCAGAACTTGGTGCCGGCCACGCTCTTCATCTGGGGACTCAAGCGAGGCGAATACACGGCCAGCCCCAGCACGCCCGGCACCACCACTGCAAAGGGGTGTTTGTGTGTGCGTCACGTGTGCAGTGTCATCGAGGCCTTAGTTGCACGTTGTAGTTATGTTGGTCGTGAAAGTGATGTAGTTTTGCTTTGGTGGCACATTAGCGTTATAGTTTGGCCAAAGAGGTGTTTGTGGTGCGTACCGAGGATGGCGCCGGAGAGGGAGCTCTTGGCGGCGAGGTGGATGCTCTGCGCCCACTTGTCGGTCACGTTCAGGATCTGCACCGTCTGCGTCGCCACCGCCTTCGACACCGCGCTCCTGCGTTCATTGCATTCCATTGAATCGAATCACAGGCATCAGCACTGCAGTAAAAAGGGAAAAAGAAAGGAAAAAAGAACGAAGAAGAAGAATAGGTACTTAGCGGTGAGGGGCGAGGTGCCGGCGTTGGCCAGGGTGGCGGCGATGGCGGCCAGGCCCTGGCAGGTGGTCTCGACGGAGCACAGCTGATAGAACAGGTCCACCAGCTCGCCCAGGTTGGCCTTGGCGTCCACCACTTCGTTGGCCCGCTGCGTGAAGAGAAGAAGAACGTCACAACTCTGCATTCTCTGCATTCTTATCAGACAGAGCGACACGCGCGTACCAGCCAGTGGGCCAATCCGCGAGCCCTGTGCGACACACACACACACACACACACACACACACACACACACACACACACACAAGAGTGAGGCTCTGATGAATGATGATGGTGTCAATGGCCAAAGGCGCGTCGGTACTTGTTGTCGTGGTCCTGGCTGAGCGTGAGGTACGAGGGCATGCTCACCGACAGCCCGCCGCCGCCGCCAAAGGCCAGCTTCGGGGGAGAGCTCAGGGCCGCGTAGCCCTCCAGGCACCGGG
>NW_004457596.1:0-1836 GCF_000313135.1 Acanthamoeba castellanii str. Neff
GTCGAACTGGAGGATGCCCTGGAGGATCTGCACCATGAGGCCCACCTTGGACTGCGAGTACGGTGAAGAGGAGTTGAGCGCCGTCTGGATGAACTCTTCGGCGAACTCGGTGATCAGCCTGTCGCGTGCCACACGACACACGGGTGTTGTGAGCGAGTGAGTGACACGAATGAGGTTTAGGGGAAAAACACTATGGGGGAGCGCGTACAGGGTGAGCCTCTTTTCGCTGACCTCCCTCTTCTCGGAGCCGTCGGGTTCGGCATAGAGCGTGAAGAGGATGCGCAGGCAGCTGCTCATGGCGGTCACCTCAATCTTGATGATGCGCGTCATCACGCCGGTGGGTCCCAGTCCAGTTCGCAGGCGCACGTCGTTGTTGGCCGAGTAGGCGAAGCGATAGCCCGAGATGATCGCCTCGAGGAACGACTCCACATTAGCTGCACGCCCACGCCCAACACCAAACCCGAACGTCAGCGAAAACAGCCAACCGCGGTCTACAATGCGCGCGCTGAGCTCCATACCGAGAGAGAGGTGCTGGTAGTGCTCGAAGAAGATCTCGTTAACCGCCTGAAGGAGCAGCAGGTGGATAGAGCACCTGGCGACAGCGTTAAACAACAAAATTAAGTTCTAGGCCACAAAAGGAAGACCCAAATTGAATGTCGGACTGGTCGCTTACCTGGCGTTGACGGTGGCAAAGGAGGAGAACGCGTTTGGTGGGCGGTGAGGCGTGGACCTCTTGAGCTTGACCATCACAATCTCCTCGGGGCTGAGCTTGGCCTTGTCCAACGTCTCCTCCTCCTTCATCGCCTGATCATCGATTACACCCCACCCCACACAACGATCGCGCCCGGTCAGTCTTCTTAAGAAGACGCCCGTCAGCCTCCGCACGGGGTCCGTACCTGGAGCACGGCGACGGGGAGGATCCCTCGCCTGATGGTCTCCTGCAGGAGGAATTCGGTGGAGCCCGAGTGGTGCCTCTCCATCTGCCCCGTGTTGGCTCGCTGGTCCTCGGGCTTCTCCTCCGCGCTCGGGTTCGGGGCGGGTTCGGCCTGGCCCTTGGCGGTCGGTGGGGACCCCTTCTTGCCGGTCCCCTTGGGCGGCTTGTAGGCAAAGACTTCGACCGGCAAGTTGCAGTCCATGACGTGCTTGAAGGTCATGCACACGATGTTCCACATGTACGGCGTGAACTTGTCGCCGTTCTACGAAGCCACATCACAAGCAGGAACGGTCAGTACAGGTCACTCTGGGGAGTTCTACGCACGCGCAAGCACAAAGGGCGCCCTTACCTTCATGACCAACAGCAAAAGGCAAGTGCAGCCGATCTCGGCGAGGTTTGCGGTTTCTGGGGAGGAAAGCAGAAGCGGCAGAACGTTAGGTCGGCTCCACTCCCCATCGGGCTCGAGTGGCGAGAAGACGGTGCGTACCCTGAAGAACAAAGCTGGCCAGGAGAGACAGGACCTCATCGAGCAGGAATGAGATTTTGTTGAAGAAGTGAGAGAGTAGATCCACGAGCGATTGCGTCGCGTTCAGGCACGTCGTCGCGATCCATACGTTATCCTGCTATGTCGGCCGGAGCACGCAGGTGGACGAAGAGAGAGAGAGAGTGATGATGATGATGTTAGGGTAACACCGGCCATAGCACTTGCGGTGTGTGGGAAGGGCCGAAGAGTGGGAAGAGTGGTACCTCGTTGACGGGACTCTTCTCGTGGGCGATGACGCGGACGCCAATAAATATGGGCAAAATGACGCCCTTGAAAACAAGGTTCCAGAGGCTCGACGTGAACATGGTGCCGTACTCCTTCAACACCCCGAACAAACGCTCCAGCGCGCTGCGTAAAC
>NW_004457596.1:2025-2948 GCF_000313135.1 Acanthamoeba castellanii str. Neff
TCCTCGTCGTCTCCGCTCCTGAGCGCGTAGGCGGATTCCTCCGCGACGTTGACCTTCCTCAGCGGACACACGTTACCGCCGGCCAGCTGGCCCGCGCAGAACACCATCGAAGCCAACGCCTTTTGGCTAGATGGTGGAGAGCGCTCCCGTAGTCAGAGCCAAGGTCATGAAAGAAAGCTCGTTGGTGTGGGTGGTCAGTTACCTGATGTCCTTGAAGTGCTGGGCCTTAGCAAAGGCGATGAGGCAATTGACGCACTCGACGAAGAAGCTGTCGGCGATGAGCTTGAAATGCTTGCTCATGATGCTCTCCACCAATTCGAACGCCAGACGCACAATTTTCTCTGTGTTGGCGAAGGGGAGAGGGTGGGTGAGTGGTTTGCCAGAGCTTCGAAGCTCTTTGACACAAACCGAGTGGGGGGGGGCATGGTACCATTGGTGTCCGTAGCAGCAAAGGAAAGCACAGCAAAGATCGACTTCCAGCCGGACTTCATGTTCTGCGCTTGCGCTTGCACCATGTTCGAAAGACAGCGGATGCACTGGCATACGACGGAAGAGGTGTTGTCAGACAGAGCACTAGTTGCAGATACAAAGATAAGGATAAGTAAAAAGATAAAGAAATGACATTTCGCACCATGTCCCTGGTCTGGATGGAGGTGTGCTGCTGGATGATGGACTCGAACGGCTTGAGGAAGTCCTTCTGGAAGTGGAAGTTGGCCAACTCGTCCTTGGCCAAGAACTTCATCGCCAGCTGTCGCAGCGAATCGATGGCATACATGGCAATGCTCAGATTCTTGTGGCAACCCACCTGTGGTGCGCATGGTACCACACAAGTGCCGGACGGCAGGTGAGAAGGTGGTAAAAACAAGCACACGCCTTAATTTTGCAGATTTGGAGCATCGATGTGGTGAACAGTACCATGGTGA
>NW_004457596.1:3200-4376 GCF_000313135.1 Acanthamoeba castellanii str. Neff
CGCACGTTGTTGAGCTTGATGCTGTCGGTGAAGAGTCTGTCGATGGCAATACTCTCGATCTCCTTCGAGATGAGCTCTGCGTTGGCGCCCTCCAGCGATGCCAGTTGCTGCGGGTTCTGTGTTACCGGGGGGGGGGAGGTAAGTAATCGTCCAAGGTTGCGGCTATCTATGACGGCGCTGCGGCGAAACAATAGATGGCGCTTGCGTACAAACTGCTGCGCCTTGGCAGGCGCGCGGCCCATGAGGTACGGCGCGATGTCGAAGGTGAGTGACTCCCTCATGCTGGGGTTGTTGGGCCGTCGCGGGGTGAAGGTGCCCACGGAGGAGATCGAGTGCGTCTGGTCCGCCGCCGCTTCCGTCCCCGTAAACGTATTCTCGGCGGCCAGTCCTGTGAGGTGGAGCCGGCGCAGCGAAAGAGGGGTGAGTGCGATCAGACGCACTACATTTCCGGCGGTGGTGAAAAGGAGGACGCACCGGCACCAAGCAGGTGCATGGTTTCCAGCTTCGAGATGCACTCGAGCACGTCTTTCCAGGATTCCTGTGTGGGTCGAGGGCAAACAAAAAGGGTGAATGTCGCTCCAGGCGAATAGGCATTGGTCTAGATGTGATCGTCGGCGAACGGTACCTGGAGATGGTCACCGTCGGCGTGGGCAACGCTGATGAGGGTCTTGATGCTGGCGATGTTCTTGTGGCGGATCTCCTTGAGGTTGTTGAGATGCGTGAACTTGAAGAGCGAGGAGACGAACATGTTCCTCGGGGTCTCCATGTAGAACAGAGAGCTCACGCGGATGGCGCACTTGAAGCCCAACAAACACAGGTCGATGATCTTCGGGTCCTCCGACGTCTCCAACAACACGGAGAACGCCGCTGCAGTCATAACAAACCCGCCCAACATCAGCAAAGCCGTCTGCGGACTTCCTCATCAGGACCACAAGCGTGCCAGTGATGGTGGTGGACGTCCATACCAAGCATGGGGCACCAGGAGATTTCGAACATGGGACGGACAGGCTGGATGTTCGTCGCCTTGAAGTACTTGCTTTCGGTGGTCCGCTTCTGCTTGAGCATTTGCTGGTGGAGGGAAACGTTCCGACGAAAGAAGGTGTGAGGTGGTAGCCATTACACGATACAAGAGGCGCGCGTAGACGTACCTGCACCCGCTTGGCCATCTGCTTGCTC
>NW_004457596.1:4398-4922 GCF_000313135.1 Acanthamoeba castellanii str. Neff
TGGTGGGGGTCCAGGGGCTCTGTAGGGACCACATGTGCCCAGGTCAGACGCTGGGCTTTTGGCACCCGCGGAAAACGCGGTCGGCGGGGGAGGGCACGTACTGCTTACGAGCTCGACCTTCTCCTCCCCGTGCTCACCGGTAAGCTTAAGCGGAGTGGCAGCAATGCGGTTGTAGATCTCCTCCTGGTAGCGGTGCGGGAGCTTGCCTTCGTTGATGTCCCTGTTGACGTTCTGCCACTCGGGCAGCGTGATCTTCTTCTTGATCTGCGGGCTGTAGAGAGTAGAGTACAAGTGCGTGTACGTGTATGATATGAGAATCATCTCTACCAACCGGCCGGGGAAGGGGAGCGGTGAGATCAACACAGGTACCTGTGCAAGTCGGTGGCCAGCATCATAATGGCGTAGGCGAACATGTAAGCCGCATCGGCCGAGGTGAAAATGGAATCCGGGTTGTCCTCGAACCAACGAGCGGCGAACTTCTCGATGACGCGATCAATCGCCTGCGCTTCGCCATGATACGGAGT
>NW_004457596.1:5906-6428 GCF_000313135.1 Acanthamoeba castellanii str. Neff
CGTCGTGCTGTTGTCGCTCTCCAGAATCCTCAAGAAGATCTTGGTGAAGTAGATCGCAATCTCATCCTAAGAATCAAATTGTACAAGCAGCAAGCAGTAGCAGGTGAGCCACAAAGCCGTGGCAAAGGAACAAGAAAACAAAAGTAAAACGGTGGCTTTTCAACACACGTACCTTGAGGTAGACCTTGAAGTTGGAAATGAGGAGCAGGAACACGTTGAGGGTCAGCTGGAAGACCCGTGGCAGGGACGAAATGCCGTTGATGCCGATCGACGGGCACAGATATCTCTTGAACGCCTTGTTGATGAAGCGATGGGTGTGCTTGAACGTGGGGCCGGCCGTTTGGAGGATGGAAAGAATGAGCTCCAGGGAGAGGATCTTGCTCTTCACATCCACCGAATCGGGAAGCAGTCTGATCACAACCCAAAGATTGACTCGGAGTGAGCGAGCCGCACGAGTGACTATGCAAAAGGGCAAACGAGAATAACACACCCTTCGGGCAGGTCAACGTTGGAGAGCTTGCA
>NW_004457596.1:7135-8572 GCF_000313135.1 Acanthamoeba castellanii str. Neff
AGTCCACGTGACGAGGCCGCAAGCGCACACACCTTGAGAATTTGCAGTTGGACGTTGTCGTCGGGATAGGTCTTCTCGCCCTTACGCTTCTGGAAGCCGGTGTTGATGACGAAGAGCACCCGCTCGATGAGCTTCTTGTCCTGCTGCTCGATATCCACAGCCGCGCCGTTGATGTATCCATAGAGCAGCAGTTTCTGTCGAACACGAAGAGGGTGAGCAGGAAACACACACAGTAACAACAAAACAGCTCCAACGGTGTATGCACCTGGAAGCAGTCGAGGGCCATCGACATGAGTGAGTACTGGCGCGACTCGCAGGCCAGCTGAAGAGGCACAATGATCTTTCCCACCAGATCGTTCAACCGCTTCTGGTCGGCCGCCGCGAGTTCGTCCTGATCAATCTCACTGCACATGCACGTGAGCCCCTCTTTGCCTGGCAAATTCATCTCATCACAGAAAGCTGGCCAGACGTACATTTTGGAGATGAAGTTCTTGTTCTTCTTCATTAACTCTGGATTATGGCAAATAATGATTAAGTAAGGGTGCATCTTGCGCAGGTCGCAGGACGGCGAATTTGATCGTTTGATTAATCATTATTGTAGAGAGATTGGGACTGATTAGAGCGTACCGATGGCGGAAGTGCAAGACTCGCGCAATTTAGTGTTGCGCTTTGGGGCCTCATCGAAGATGGACTGAAGCGCCTTGTTGATGAACATGGACATGGTCTGACCGTGGGGCCATCGCTGCCGCCTTTTGACCCTGAGCCGCCTGTGCTCAGACGTCTGCTGGGCGTAGTGCTCCCACTCGTGCCCAATGAGGGGGCAGCCGATGTCGTTACACCACTGCTCGCATCTATCGAATCCGCCTTTCCATTCGACGCAGGAGACCCCCTGCACCGTCTCCTCGGTTTGCATCATCTGTATCTCTCTCTATCCCCGCTCTCTTGGATGTCCTTCGGCTTCTCTTCTTCTGGAAGAGTCCACCTGCACCTTCGATGCTTCGGTTCGGGAGTGGATCGACTCGGACCGCCGAACCCGCAACGCAGCGTGCCTAAGCAAGAAATTCGCGAAGAAAATGCCCGCATATTTCGCATATTTCAGAATGCCGACGTGGCCCCCAAACAAATCCATCCGTCGCAAGCTCCAACCGGAGAAGGCACGAGTGCTGGCTTCGGGCCGGATTGGTTTGTTGTCAACGGCCACGAAGTTATTTGAACGCCTGCTCCTTGTCGAGGACGATGGCGAGCTTCTCCTCGAGCTTGGCGTAGTGTTCCGTTCCCTTGAAGTTGGGCTGCGAGACGCGCGGCAAGTTAGCACTCGATGTGTGGGACGCGCGGTGCGCCGCGCTCTTTGAGGGCGAGAAGGGGATTGTGTGCGCACCTCGGCCTTCTTCAACACTCCACGGAGGTGCAGCTTGGCGGAGAAGAGGCTCTTCTTGA
>NW_004457596.1:9799-10718 GCF_000313135.1 Acanthamoeba castellanii str. Neff
TCTCTTCGAAAGATCCCAGGCCGTGAGATAGTGCTGCGGCACTTCCGTCAGATCGCCCAGCAGACACCAGAGCTCGGGCGTTGGCTTGGCGTCCAAGCGCTCCATCACGACTTGTTCGGCCTAAGATATCAATCAGAGCTCTGTCGTCAGGGGCGTCGTGGCGCAAGTGCACGAATGTGCGGTGCACGCGTACCTTCTTGTCCTTGCCCATGACCCTGTAGCACGTGATGACGTTCTCCCACATTTCGAACTGTTCGAAGATCTGGAGTGCGCTCGCGGCCATACCCATAGAGAGGAAGCGCTCGCCGAGCTCCTTCTGCAGGGTCAATCGGCAGGGGAAGGCCAGGGCGAACAAGTAGCGGGACCGCTCCCTGATAACGTCGTGCAGCTCCTTCTTGAGATCCTTCTCCTCGTCGTAGAATTGTTCGACGAGAGTCTGGACGCAGAGCGTGGGCGGTCAGCACACAAAGGATGGGGCTAAATAGAGCGCGAGTCGGCAAACGACAGTACCTGCATCTGGAGAACGGCCCTGTCGGCGGTCTTGGTGCTTTCAAACTCCAGGCGCGACTTGAGCAACAGGCACGTGCTGTGCACCATCCAGTTGTTGGGGTTCTTTTGCACTCGCCTGACATAGGGGAACATCTCCTCGGTGGTGAGACCGTGTCGCGGGTTGTTGTTCTTGACGTCCAGGCACAACGAAAGCAAGATGCACTGGTCGAGCACATCCAAGTTCTCGTCTTGGTGCTACGTGTAGGCAGCAACAGCTGTTAGGTATCCGCATGCAGGAACAATACGCTGTGCTGTGATTGGATGGTCATTGATTACCTGCACCGGTCCCGTATACGAGGGCTCGGGAAGCAAGACCTCGTTCTGGTTCTCGATCTCCTGCGGGTGCGAGGAGGAGGAAGCTTGGCTGCTT
>NW_004457596.1:11756-32094 GCF_000313135.1 Acanthamoeba castellanii str. Neff
CGCTTGCTTGCCTGATGCACGCACATCATCAAGGCTGAACAGGTTCGCAACGAATGGATGCTTGTGGGCTTCTTCATAAGCTCCGCGCAGAAGGTCGTGGCAGAACTCGACAAGCTCTTTATCTATGACAACCAACGGCAAGCAGGACAAGAAATCAAATTTAGGAATCGCGAGATTGAGATAAGATAATTGAAGAAAAAATAATCTGGCACCTTGGGCAGACTGCAGGCCTTCTCGGAGCTGGGCAAGGCCGTCGAGATCCTGTCCGAGGACGTAATCCAGGGCCTGGATGCTGATGTTGCCTGCTTCCATCTTCACGAGAAAAGGAAATGAATAAAGAAAATATGCTTCAAAGAGAAAACAAAATCGTCCACAGATTATTCTCCAAAGCTCAGAATAAATGCGATTGGCCAGAAAAATATTGTCCGGGCGCCAAAAGTCCTAAATCAGGACTCTAAATCGCGGTTGGGTCCAGTTCTCCGTGGACTTTTTTGGGGTGGCCAATAGGACTTTCGTTGACGAAAACTTCCTCGGGACTTTCCGTCCACGTCGAGCAAGCTTTCGCCGTAAGCTTCTGGCCTCTAGTCGTTCTGTTCCACTGTCGTGCACACAACGAGCCGTTCCTTCTGTCCGACACTTCGTACTGAATCATCACATTGAATCTTCATTTCGAAGGAAATCGAGAGATTCGAATCAGATTTGAATCTGATTCGACAACCGAACGCGACAGAACCGACACCCAAAGATGACACGAACGCCGGTGATGTCCCTAAACTCGGTCGAGGGCGAGGAGGACCCACTGCTGCAGGTGGGTCCTGTCGGCGAACAGCAAGTCGACAGAACCACCTCATCAGTGCTGGCCCGCATGCGCGCCGTGTTGCACACCATCGAAGCCGAGGAGGTGCAAGCCACCGTCGCCATCCCACACGACAAGGAAGAGTACTTCGACGACAAACCCCCGGTACCTCACAACTGTCCGTGCCGCACCGTCGCAGCAGTTTTTTTTGATCTTCCAGAAATTCACGGCCATAATGACCGCGCATACCTCAAATTTTTATCGCGTCGTATGGCCAAACAACAAAAACCAAACGCCAAATCTCATCTCTGGCATCTTTCATCTTCGTTGCATTGCAGGCATGGTTCAGCTTCAAGAAGCTATGGGCGTTCACTGGACCTGGCTTCCTCATGTCGATCGCCTACCTTGACCCAGGCAACCTCGAATCTGATCTTCAGGTGTGATGGCCTTTCCCTCCAGCCGATTGTTTGTGACGCTCACCTCTTACCCTGAACTACACAGGCCGGAGCAGCGGCCGGCTACAGTTTGCTTTGGGTGCTCTGGTGGGCCACCGTCATGGGCCTTCTACTTCAGTTGCTCGCGGCTCGATTGGGCGTAGTCACCGGTATCGTCCATCCTTTTTTTCTCACCGCAAGCTCTTCAATACCAACAACACCAATGTATGTGCACGCACAGGCAAGCATCTAGCGCAGATCTGTCGTGAAGAGTACCCCAAGGAAGCCACCTGGTTGCTGTGGCTCATGACCGAGCTCGCCATCATCGGTTCCGATATTCAAGAGGTGCCAACCCCCTTCTCTCTATACCTGCGCGGACGTTAGCAAAGCTGTACATGGGCCACTCACGCACGCGCTACTCTCCTACATAGGTCATTGGCTCGGCGATCGCAGTCAACATTTTGTCGAAGGGCACCATCCCCCTGTGGGGCGGCGTTCTCATCACCGCAGCCGACACATTCACCTTCCTGCTGCTCGAAGGCTATGGTATGATCTCCCTCTTCCGCTCCTCTCCGCGTGGTGGCCTCTCCCTCATTCCCTTTGCTCGTTTCTGTGTTCAGGCGTGCGTAAGCTCGAGGCCCTCTTCGGTGTGCTCATCACTACAATGGCCGTGACCTTTGGCGTGGAGTACATCATCGCCGAGCCGAACCAAGCCGACGTCATGCTGGGTTTGGTGCGTCACAGTATGGCACAGGCTTCCACGTTGGGCGTGACGACTCAATTCATTTCTCTCGCATGGCAGGTGGTGCCGACGCTCAGCAGCAGCACAATCCAGCAGGCTGTGGGCATGGTGGGCGCTGTGATCATGCCTCACAACATCTACCTACATTCCGCCCTGGTCCAGGTACGCCACCGACCCCACTGCCTCGATTTGAATGCACGGCGACTGATTGATCTGTACCCTCCAGTCGCGCGACGTGAAGAGGGACAGCGACGTGCAGCTGAAGGAGGCCAACAAGTACTTCGCCATTGAGTCGGCGATCGCGCTGTTACTCTCGTTCATCATCAATCTGGTACTCAAGCGCTTGGCATCGACCGCCTCTCACTCGCATCTTTGGCTGACTCTTCCCGCGTCTTCTTGCCCAGTTCGTCGTATCCGTATTCGCGGTCGGCTTCTATGGCACCCCTGAAGCTGACGTACGCCAGCCCTAGAAACCCCAATTGAAAGCTGGTCGAGCTCACCACATGTATGTCGACACAGGACATCGGCCTGCACAACGCCGGCGAGTACCTTCAGAAGCAGTACGGCGACTTCGCGCTCTACATCTGGGCCATCGGCCTGCTCGCTGCCGGCCAGTCGTCCACCATGACCGGCACCTACGCCGGCCAGTTCGTGATGCAGGGCTTCCTCGACCTCAAGATCGCCCGCTGGAAGCGCGTGCTGCTCACCCGTACCATTGGTACATCCTCCCTCCTCCTCCTCCTCATCTCTCTCTCTCTCTCTCCACACACACACCACACACACACACGAGCGCTCACACCTGGTCGTCTCCACAGCAATTTTGCCGGCCGTGGTCGTGGCGCTGACGGCGACGGACTTCCTGGACAGTCTCGACCAGTGGCTGAACGTGCTCCAGGCGGTGCAGCTGCCGTTCGCGCTGGTCCCGGTGCTGCTCTTCACCAACAGCAGCGCCATCATGGGCAAGTTCAGCAATCCGCTCATCGTCCAGTTGGTCACGTGGGTCCTCGGCCTCGGCGTCATCGCCATCAACATCTACAGCATCATCCAGGCCTTCGAGGTCCTACCGCAGACCTGGTGGCTTTTCGCCATCTTCGTCTTCGGCGGCATACTCTACTTCGCCTTCATCATCTTCCTCATCGTCTTCGTCTACCACGCCAAGCTCCGACGGCTCCTGCACTGCCTCGGCCGACCATTCGGCTGCTGTCAGGCCGGCCCAGACGACGGTCAACCCGAGGAGGCCCAGAAGGTCACATCAGGCTACGAGCGCACCTAGTGGTCACATCATAAACCCACCTTTTTTTTTGAATGTGACGACTACAGTCATGAAATGAGTGCTCACCACCACTTGAGCACAACAGCAGCCGGCTGAGAGACGGGCAGGTAGCTAAGGGAGACGACGAGGCTCCCCGCGGGGCTAAGGAGCGGGGAGGTGGCGTTGGTGCCCTCCACGTACCAGCCCGGCACCACCCCCGGGCCGGGTGCCTTGGGCACGACCACCCCATTGCAGGTCACGCTCTGCGGCGGCTGGGCTGTCCCGCGCAGCTGCAGCACATGCGCGCGCCACGTCGGCGCGCCCGCGAAGCCGCCGGCCATGGCGCCGATGGTGATCGAAACCGTGCCAGCCGCCGGCGAGGAGAGGTAGTCGACCTCGGTCGTCGCCCACGACGCTGCGAGGCTGCGCGAGGTGTAGGCCAGGCTCACCCCATCGTCCTCGTAGAGGCGTCCTCTGCCGTTGAGCGGCCCGCCCGCGCTGAAGAAGATGACCCACACCAGCGGGTTGACCGGGGTCATAGTGGCCACCGAGGCCATGGTCTTCATCGGTATGACCGCACCGGCCCGGGCGTACAGAGGGAGGTCGGCCAGGGTCCAGTCCGCGCGGGAGACCACGTGCGGCCCGTCGAACACGGTCGCGCCGTCCCACGAGACCCAGCGGCCGGGCGGCAGCCACACATCCTTAGCCACGCGCCGAGTGATCTCGTCCCTGGGCCGCGCGATCGGCGCCGCCAGCACGTCGGGGCCGAACATGTACTGGTCGCGGAAGGCGTAGGCCCCGTCCTCCTCGGGCCACTCGTAGTAGAGCGGGTGGACCAGCCCGACGGCGGTGTCGTAGGCCTGGCGGGCCGACGTGTAGATGTACGGCCCGAGTGCGTTGCGCAGGTGGAAGGCCTGGCGCATGATGTCGAAGTAGGGGAAGGTCCAGAAGTACCGATCGCAGCTGCAGTGGGTGCGCCAGATGGGACTCACGGCGGCGAACTGGAGCCACCGCACGAGCAGCTCCATGCCGAAGAGGTCTAGCGGGTTGTCGGTGCCCGGGCAGTCGGTGCCGTTATGGTTCCCTCCGATGTCGTGCGACCAATACGCGAACAGCACGTTCGAAGACGTGGGGGTCATCTGGATCTCGTACTCCAGCGTGCCATAGTCCTGTTGTACGACATCACCAAATCGCACACGCACACGCACACGCAGACGACACACGACGCACGACACAGACACGACACTAAGTCAGTGCCAGATGCGACTGGTCAGCGTGTGGCGCGGCTTATGAATCACCTGGAACGTGTCGCCCGAGAAGCCGATGGGCAGGCGCTGGGAGCCGATGCCGCCGTAGCGGGAGAGGAGAAGTGGCCGCAGCTTCCCGGCGACGTTCATGTGCTCCACGAACAGGTAGTTGGTCCACCACAGCGCGGGCGCCGGGTCGAGGCTGTTCGAGCAGCCGCCGTAGTCGGTCCACCAATAGTCCACGCCCGACAGCGGCGACGAGCCCATCACCATCTTGAACATGACATCGCTGTAGGTCTGGTTGTCGTAGTTGCACGGCACCGTGGCCAGGGTCTTGGGGTCGGTTCCCAGCGCCTCGGCCACCTCGGGGTACAGCGTTTGGCAGTGATCGACGCCAGTCTGCGGGTGGAGGTTGAGGCTCAGCTTGACCGGGTGGCCCGCGATGTTGGCCACGCTGTGGAGGTAGTCGATGAAGGCGACGGGGTCGGGGAACAGGGTGGCGTTGAACGTGTAGCCACCCCACGAGTTGCACCCGGTACCGGCCGGCGGCTCGATGTGCCTGCAGACACACATCAACGAACGCTGAGCTCAGTCCAGTCGACTCCATTGGATGAAGAGTGGAAACGCGAGTACCAGTCCATGTCGAGCACGGCGTGGTTGAGCGGCAGATCGTTTTGCTTGTACGGGAATCATGACCTCCTTGATGAACGACTGGTCGCTGTAGGGATAGTAGCGACTCCACCACACGCCGAAAGCAGACTGCGGCGGCAGCGCGATGGGACCCGACACCATGCTCCAGTCCTGCAGGGCCTGCACGTAGGCGTGGCCGTGACCCAAAAAGTACAGGTCTTGCCCCACCCGCAGCTGCGGCGCCGTGCCCACCGCCGCGTCTGACGAGCCGTTGGTGAGATCGAACCACCGCAGCTCGCCCGGCTTGGGGTCCTGCGCCTGGAAGCGCGGCGTGAGGGTGTCGTCATGTACAGCCCAGCCGCTGCGAGACACGAGGCCCAGGCTGTAGAGCTGGTTGTAGCGCTGCACGCACTGGGCCGGGGTCGAATAGCAGTCCAGGCCGCCGGGCCAGCTGGGTCCCTCGGCGCAGGTGCCGTTGAGGTTGGCCGGGTCGGCCGTGCCGGGCACCCACGACGTGGGCTTGCCCGCGACCACGAGGTCCACGCGAAGGTTGTCGGCGGTGAAGTTGCGCTCGGACGGGCCGGGCCGCTGGAAGGTGATGCGGAGGAGATCGGTGGTGATGACGACCATGTTGGGGTCGGGGTAGGTCGTGGTGAAGGCCGGCACGACGGGCAGGCGTCGGTTGATGACGGAGAAGGTGGGGCGGTCGTCAAAGACTCCCGGTGAAGATGAGGGGAGCTGGAGCTCCATGCGAATGAGGGCCGGGGTGAGTATGGTGAAGCGGGCCCGGTCGAAGATGACCGTGGCCTCCGGGGGCGCTACGGGCTGGGCTTCGTCATGGGCGTAATGCGTCCGCGCTGCTGCAAACGCGAAAAGCAACCCAAGAAGGAGGATCACTCCACCAAGAGCTTTCATCTTCATCAAGAAGTTGCCAACAAGACACACCAAATAAGGCCTCTAACGCCTTCCTAAACCAGCTTTTGAAACTGACCCGCTGCCCCCGTTCCCCTCTTCCTCGAAGTATTTGTGGATTTGAAAAAAAGTGATTATGGGCGAGGTGGAAGCATACCTGACGGCACTGCCCCAGGCGGCTCTCGACAACCTCTATGCCGACCCCTGGACTTGCCAGGCCGTTTTTCGGTACCGTCTGCCACCAAATCCTTCGCCTATGACCCCCCCCCGCGGAATCAGTTGTGCCACGAATTCAACTGCGATTTTTCATCTTCATGGCTATGGATGGTTCTTCGTGATCTGGGAAAGGTCGTTGCCGGCCCTGGCCAAGCAGTGGGTGCTACGTTTGGCGTTCGCCTCGCCGAGCATCACGCGCTCGCGCCTCCTCCAACACTGGACCTCTCCGCGCTTTCAGTCGCAGGGCGAAGCTGCCCTGCGGCGACTACTCGCCCTCCGCATCCTCCGCGAGCGGCTGCCGGCCGACCGGCGGGACCACGGCGGCGGTGATGAAGCAGACGTGATGGAGGTGATGGAGCCGCTCGGTGGCGGCGTCGCGTACGAGTTCAACAAGCACTTCGGCAGCAACTTCCAGAAGGTGCTGACAGAGAGGTACTGCCGGCAAGCACGTCTTAGCTCAGACCGCGACTAACGAGCGTGGGCGCTGAAAGTGGTACGGCGCCGTGGAAGGAGCGCAGCACGGTCGGCCTCGGCCTCGATGGTGAGGACGGGGAGATGGACGGCGAAGGTGAAGAGGAAGAAGAGGCGATGCCGACGAGGGAGGAGCTGGCCGCGTTCACCACGTCGTGCTGGGACACCATCTTCCTGTTCATCATGGGCTCCACCGTCATCCAACCGCCGTCCGACCGAGTCGTGTCTCTCCTTACCCGCGGGGAGTTCATGGTGGTACACGAGTACGGCTCTCTCTCTCTCCACCTCTTGCACGCACGCATGCACGCGCTCACGCTCGTGCGCGCACTCAGGGAAGACCAGTCGATTCGCATCGCAGACAAGGGCTTCCCGTTCTTGCTGAAGGACCTGCGCACGCAGGTCTGGACCCTGCTGCTCCTCTACCTGCGGTCCCTGCAGGAGGAGAAGGCCAACGTCCACGACGTTCTCTCCTTCCTCTTCCGCCTCAGCTTTCTCACCGTCGGCGAGGTACCTCCCCCGCCAGGCGCCTGTAAGGTGCGGGACCAGGTCTAGACCTGTAACAACAGTTCTGTTGCGGCCCCGCAGGGCTACCAAATGGACGACCTTGCGTTCTCCGAGTCCGGGCTGCTGCAGGACCTGCAGGATCTGGGCATCATCTATCGCAAGCACAAGTGCGCTCCGCTTTCTTGATCGTGTGTGTGTGTGTGGTGTGTGGTGTGTGTCGCTGAAAAACAGTGACGCACAGGGACTCGAAATGGCTCTACCCGACGCAACTGGCCATCGGCCTCTCGTCAACCGAAGCGGCGAAGCGGGACCAAGAGGGTTGGATCATCGTCGGCACCGACTACCGCATCTACGCCTACACCTCCAGCCCCGTACGATGGCCCTCGCCACCCTCCAACGAACTAACTAGCACACGCAGTGCCACGGCGCTTACCAAGACGTTGGCTCCACCCATGCACCCGTAGGTGAAGCTGCTCCTGCTGAGCCTGTTCACCCAGATCGAGTACCAGCTGCCCAACATGGTCATGGGCATCCTGCTTCGCGAAAACATCCGACAGGCCGTGCAGGTCGGCATCTCCGCCAATCAGATCCTGCAGGTGCGCCTCCCTGCTTGTGGGGGACTCATTTTCGTCAATGCCCTCCGCTCACCATGTGTGTCGTGTGTTGCGCGTTGCGCGTTGCGCGTTGTGTGTTGCGCGTTGTGTGTTGCGCAGTTTCTCGAGACGAACGCGCATCCACAGATGAAGCAGAACACGCCCATCATTCCAGAGTCGATAGCCGACCAGCTGCGATTATGGGAAGCCGAGGACCGACGCCTGTCCCTCAGCTCGGGCTACTTCTACGACGATTTCGCTTCGCGTACGCGCTCCTTTCCCTCCTTGCCCTCTCGAACACAGCGCTGCGCGGCACTGACATGACTCGTGGTGTTGTGATGGTGCAGTGGCGGCGTTCAAGAAGGCGGAAAAGTACGCCCGGGACGTGGGCGCTCTCATCTACTCGGACGCCACCAAGCGATTCCTGTTCGTGAGCGAGCCGGGACACCAACTGCTGCGACGGTACGTCAAGCAGCACCTCTCCTCTTCCTCTTCCTCATCGACATTGACATCCAAATGAAGGCGAAGTGGGCCCAAGTCTTCGCTCTTTCGTCCCTCCCCCGTGTTTCGTTTTTCCTTCGCTTCGCTCTTCCCGTGTTGTACAAGGTGATGCAGGTTGCATTGTCAGCTGCAGAAAACGTGCACATCAGGATGAGGCGTTGATGTTGGCCTTGAGCTTGGCGAGACCGGCCTGCACGCGGGCCTTCCTCTCCGCCTCCAGCCGGGCCTTCTCCTCTTCCTCGGCCTTGAGCTTGGCCAGGGCCTCCCGCTTGCGGTTCTCCTGCTCCCTCCGCGCGTCCCTCTGCATCTTGATGTTCTGCTCCGAGATCGTGTCCTGCTCATCGTCGTGACCACACGCAAGGTCAGTCGCCATCAGCCACCACCACCGCTGGCGACTACGTACGTTGGTCTGCTGGGCGGCTTGCTGCTCGAAGACGTTGGCGAACTTGCCGATGGCCGACGTGTGCTGTTGTGTGCAACACGCACGACACACGACACACGACACACATGATACAAACGCGTTACCTCTGGTATTCTCGAGTGAGGTTTAGATGGGGGTCGATGCATTTGTTTGCACCAGCAGGTACCTGCTTGGCCTCGACGGGCTTGAGGAGCTGCACGAACAGGCCGCCGAGGGCCGACCTGGTCTGGCCCTTCTTGTCCTTCAACAGAACCGTCAAAAACGCCCTGCGCCCGCCCACGAGAGAAAGGGGGTCAGAGACAGACTCGTGGGAGGCGAGGTGGAGTGGGCGGGGTGGGCGGGTGGGGGGTGCGTACTTGTAGTCGATGCCGTCGGCGGAGGAGGTGTCGGGGTTGGCGTCGCGGATGAGCTGGCGCAGCTGCAGGTTGGTCTTGGTCTCGCCCATGTCCTCGTACATCTGGTGCAGCTCGAACAGCTCGAGCGCCAGCGTCTTGTTGGCGTCGTATTTCTTTGTTTTGTGGGCGAGTCAAAAAGAGCGAAAGAGAAGAAGTGGGACGAAAAGAGCGAAGGTGGGGGGGGGCGAGCGTGGGGGTACCAGGAAGAGGTTGCGGTAGGACGCAAACTCGTCATCAGTGAAAGCGCCCTTGAACTCCACCTGCTCGACCAGCTTCAGTCTCGACTCCACCGACGCCATCTTCTTCTTCTGTCTTGTTCTGCGTGGCCACGCTCACTTTCTTTGTGTTGGTCCAATCGACGTTCTGGACCAACCAATAAAAAAGTAAAACTAAATCATAATTTATTTATTTTAGCTGACAAGCGCGGCCTCATCAGTTGCCGAAGGAGTAGCCCAGGTTGTCCCAGAAGTCGCAGTAGGCGGCGCGCAGGCCAGTCTTGACGGTCGGGGGCACGGCCAGCTCCATGCTCTGATCGGCGGCCTGGCTGTAGAGCGGCCACGAGGGCTGCACCGCCACCGGCGCGTTGGGATTTCCGCTCTTGGCAAAGTTGGTCCAGTAGCTGTCGTGTGTCGTGCGTGTGTCGTGTCGTGCGTGTGTCAATGTGCGGTCGAGAGAAGCATAGCGCGAGGAGGGACCCGGGGGGGGGTATGATCTACCTGACCATGCGCCTGGACAGGTCGGCCTCGCCGGCGCTAAAGTTGAAGAAGGGCTTCACCGAGTGGAAGACGAACGGGAGCTCAATGCCATGGCAAACTGGGAGAGAGACCAGCAAAAGTGAGATCTGGCGGTTAGTTACTTGGGAGAGGGGGGGGGGGCGATGAGTGCGCACATACCGTGACCAACACAGAACTTGTATTTGCTGCCCCACGGGTCGAACGACGTGGAGTGGTTGAACTGGTAGAGGTAGACGCTGGCACCTGAGCAGCCCACGCAGCATGCGATGCTTAGTCTCACGACCAACGCCACGACACATACGACACACGCACGACACACACGACCGACAACACGACACACACGAAACACGCACGATACACAAACGAACCGAGGGAGCTGATCTTCCTGGCGACGCCCCTGGTGAGACACGTGAAGATGTAGTCCGTCCCGAGCTCGGCCAGCAGCGGTCGGTAGTCGGAGTAGTCCCACACGCCGCCCACGGGGTACCTGCGGAGGACCTGGCCAGGCGGTGAGCCACCGATGGCTCAAGTGGTGAAGAAAGATGGTCGCGCTGCTGGGGACGTGCGAGAGCGGTCGTGGAGTGTGTTGTGAAGTGCGCGCTTACGTACCGACACCATGTCGATGTTGAAGAGATAGGCGTTGAACAAAACATAGAGGGATTCGCTCAGGGGCTTACTGGAGGCCTGGAAGATGAACGGCCACGCCTCCTCCGAGACAGTGCCCAACAGAAGCGGCACTGTGTGTCGAGTGTCGTGTGTTTTGTGTGTCGTGTGCATGTCAGATGTAGATTCGAGCCAATCACAGAAGTGGCTCTTGGCATTGTCCGCACCTCGATTGAACTTGCCGGACAAGATGAGGTTCCAAGGTTGGCCCAGCAGCTCATCACCGATCGACTATGTGGGCGGAGGGGGGGGGGAGAGAGAGAGATCAGTCCTGTGTGCGTGCGCGATGCGTGCAACAAACGCGGAGGTCTCGGTGGTGAGAAACGCACTGACGGGAGTCCAGGGCATGGCGGTGAGGAGAGGGTGGAAGTAGTCGACCGAGTTTTCAACGGCGGCGCCGGCGCCAACGATGTCGTGCCAGTTCTTGCCCCGAAGGCAGCTCAGCTGCATTTCGCCACACACGACAACACACAACAAAACAACACACGACACACACGACACACACGACACACGAATGGAACATGAGTTACGTATGAATGTGTGGTAGCCATTGGAGTGGGGTGGGCGTATGCGAACCGTGTCCTGGCCCCATGGGCACTGGATCTTGTCGACAAAGAGCTTCGCCAAGGCCTTGGCCTGGAGCGTACGGTGGTTAAGTTTAGACTCCGTACGTAGGACTCGAGACCGCGTGGTAGACGGGAGGCGATCGGTGGGTACCTCGGGGATGGTCTTGATGGGCAGGGAGAAGGGATTGGACTCGATGATGGCCTTGGAATAGAGGCCCTGGCTGTACTGCGAGACCAGATGCACCGCGACCGAGGTAGCTCCAGCGCTCTCTCCGAAAATCGTGATCTGCAAAACAACACACGACGACACGACGACACACACGACACGAGTGTGAGTATGACTGGGTGATTGGGAGTAGTGTGATGCGGAGCGAGTCGCACGTTCTTCGGGTTGCCACCGAAGGCGGCGATGTTCTTGATCACCCACTCGAGGGCGAGACGCTGGTCCTTGATGCCGAAGTTGCCGGGGATGCCGTCGGCCACGAGGAAGCCCAGCACGCCCAGGCGGTAGTTGGTGGTGACGAGAATCACGTCGGCCGAGCTCGCCATGTACTCGCCACTGTAGACGAGCGACGCAGCTTCGCCCTGTATCGTGCCCGACGTCCACATCACATGGAATCAATGAGCGAAAGCTTTGCGCAACAACACACAAGGCACGACACACGGTCTTCGATCGCACATGCAGGACACCACACACAGAGACTAATTCCTGTCGACACTTGACACCTGTTCGAAGCGACCACCGGGCATGAAGAACATGACGGGCAGAGGAGCTTGGCCGGTCTTGACGCGCGGAGTCCAGATGTTGAGGAACAGGCAGTCCTCGCTCTGCGTCTCCGGGCACAGGTGCGGAGGCAGCACACACTGCTGCGGACAACCCGCGCCGTAGGCTGTTCACACGCGGGCCGCCCGTCAGCAAAAAAATAAAAATAAAAAACGAAAACGAAAGCGAAAGCGAAAACGAAGACGAAGACGAAAGCGAAAACGAAAGAGCGGACCGGTGGCGTTGTAGGGGGAGTTGCCCCAAGGGCGCTTGGGGAGGGGCGGCGTGAAGCGAAGCGGACCCACGGGAGGCTCGGCAAAGGGCACACCCTACAATCGTGACAGGAAGTTAGTTATTGGGGGGGGGAAGATAAGAACGAAGGTGAGGTGCCTTGAACGAGCGGAAGGTGTCGGCGACCACTCCTCGCAGGGGTCCCGCTTGAGTGTACACAATGGACTCGTCGGCCTGCGCAGCGGCCACCAGGCCCAGCACGACCAGTACAGTAACCCACGTCGCACCCTTCATCCTCTGCGCCTTCGACTGTAATAAACCTTGTCGGCGAGCACAAAGACAAAAGCTTGTGGAATGAGTGGAATGTTCTTCGCTCGGTTCAGGACAGCTCTTCTTCTTTCTTCTCCGTGCTACTATCGTTCTTCTTCTCCTTCTTCTTCTTCATGCGAGGACTGCTCGTCTGCGCCTTGGTGGCGGTCTTCTTCTTGGTGGTGGCCTTGGCCTTGACGGGGAGGAAGTTGCTCGACTTGGCGCTGCGGATGCCGTACTTGCGGAGAATGCGCTCGGTGGCCTTGCGGGCCGGCTGGGTGGCCAGCACGATGCGCTCGCCGCTGTCGAAGCGGAACTCGAGGAACGGCTCCGCGCAGCGCTCGACCTCGTCGATGAGGTGGCGCAGGTTGCGGATGTCGCAGCCGTTGAGCGACAGCAGCTGATGGGCGTGCTCCTGGGAGAAGCCGGCGTTGACCTGGTCCTGCAGGATCTTCGTCATCACCACCACCTGCTCGTCCTCGAATCGCTTCGTGTTCTGGTAGTAGTAGCGCCCTGCGTCACCATCGTCGGCATCAGAAACCACAACCGGCCAACATCAGCAAGAAGGACGCAATACCGACAATGGGCTCAGCGTCGACGTGGCCGACGTAGTTTTCGTTGAGGCCGATGAAGACGAGGCCGGCGTGGATGAAGTAGTTGGGCACAGCGACGCCGTGCTGTTCTTCGTGCGGCGGGATGAGGTACTTGCGGGGCTCGGCGGTGACCTGACCGAATGCTCCTCACCGTTGCGCACGAGGGTGAGGCTCAGCTTCTCGCCTACAAACTTCTTGGTCACTGTCACCGCGCCCACAGCGTCATTAGCGTCGGCGCCTTCTTGCTGACCATCATCGCCGTCGTGGGGCAAAAAAGAGAGAAGCTCACCAAAGTATTCGAAGGAGAGCCGCAGATTCTCCTTGTCCTTGCTCTCCGACAGCGAGACGGTGCCGTCGTTGCCGATCTCGACGCCCTCCACCCGCGTGATCACATCACCTGGCTGAAGCCCCAGAAATCAGTTCGCCACCAGTGGCCGACTAGGAGCTGCGGGCATTGTGGTTGTGTGTGTGTGTGTGTGTGTCCGGAGGGGGGAGAGAGAGCATGAACCTGAATGACACTCTTGGCACTCGACAGTTCGTCCACCTTAGTGACCATCACGCCCGTCTGGCCCTTCTTTAGCTTGGCCCACTTCCGCAACGAGTCGTTGTCTGCATCAGTTCAACACAAACAAAGCACGCCACAGTTTTAGTGAACGTGTCGTGCGTGTCGTGCGTGTCATGTGCGCTCATACCCGTCTTCTGGTACTCGAAGCCAGCGGAGCAGAACTGAGGCGACCGCCCGTTCTCGACGTCGGTGAGGAAGTGGCGGATGATCTCCGTGGGAATCACATACCCCACGCTCTCCGTCCACATGCCGCCCATCTTCTGGAACACCACGCCCACGATTTTGTTCTCCTGGTCGAGCACGGGTCCGCCGCTGTTGCCCGGGTTGATCGCCGCGTCGATTTGCAGCGTCAACAGCTTCAGGCCCTCATCCTGCATAACACATAAGACACACGACACACGCGCGCGCGACACACCACAATCAACGTATCGGCAACGAATGGCGATGCGTCAGCTGATGCCTGATGGTCATGGTCGCAAGCTCAGGCGTGAGACGCTTACCTTGAAAGAACGCACGATCTGGTACTGCTGCAGTTCCAGACGCGAGACAACGCCTCGCGTTGCGCAAAGGCTCTCGCCGCCCTCGGGATAGCCCTGTAGCACAGCAGACGGCCATCGGAGCAAGATCAGACGTCAGGCGCACAACGCGCGGAACAACACGCGACGATGCGTACAAAGACGACAACGGTGTTCTGAAGGCTGGGCGTGTCGACAAACTGTAGCGGCTTCAGCCCATCAAAGAACTTGGGGTTGGACACCTCCAACAGCGCACTGGTCATGTCACACACAATTCCACTCAATCAGAGAAGAGAAGCAATCTTGCCAGACGAGGACAATTGCAAGACCACGCAGAAGGGGGAGGGGGAAGGGGGGGGCAGTGTACAGATCGCAGTCCTGGTTGATGGCCACCACGGTAGCGGAGAAGAAACGCGCGGTGTCCTGCCGCTGTGCTCGGACGAACGTGTTGTTGGCCACCACGTGTGCTGCGGTCAAGATGCGGAGCTTCCCTGTGCAGCACGACAAGTCCACGTAAGCACACGCAATGCAACACACACGACACACACGCACACACGCACACACGCAACTGGCGAGTTCAGCGAGGTACCGGGAGGACTCTCGATGACGCACGCGGAGCCGGAGGTGTAGTAGGGGTCGCCCTTCTGCCACGGGAGGGAGTAGTCTGGTTCGGCCGCCGCCACCTCCAGGCGCACCACCGAGCGCAGCGCCTCGTTCTGGCCCACGGTGGCCACCGGCACTGGAGCTGACGCCGCGGTGGTCTTATCGCCAGCCATCTCCGACCCGATCAGTTGTGGCGCGGCCAGCACCTCGGCTTCCGCCTTGCGCTTGCCCAGCCCGCGTGGTGCCCGCTTTGTGACCTCCTTGGTCCGCACAGACGATGAGACAGCCGGGTTATTATTAATCTTCATTTTCGAAGATGCTGCTGCGGAGTAATCTCGTCGTGTGAGAGGGCCATAGCTTTGACCGAGCGCCTTGACAGTCCGTGAACTTCGCAGGTGCCCCCCTTGCTCCGCCCAGCCTCGGGCCAACGTCGAGATGAACCCTTGTCGCATCGTTTAGCCACTGGGTGTTTCCTGAATGATTTCTTTTGTAGAGTCCTTTTATTTTTGTTTTTGCTTGAGAAGTATTACTGGCTCGGTGTCATGTAGTCCTTCCCGTAGGTGTGCTGCAGCATCGGTTCGTAGTCCGCCGCCGACGGGCACCACATCACCTGTCCCTCAAGAGGGCATGGCACGATCTTCCGGGGGAAACTTGCCCGCTGCGGCCCCACCTCTGTCGCATCGGTGCCGTACCTGCCCGCGAATTCCTCCACGCAGAACACGTCCATGTGCGCGGTGTGACCGTCGATGTAGGCGACCAGCCGGGCGAACGGACCCACGAATGAGACAGAGTCCTCCTGCGAGGGCACGACATCACCGGTGCGGTTGTAGCGAAGACCATCGCCGGGGAGGTCCATGGCCCGGTGCTCGTTGACGATCAGGCGGACCTCGCCGTCGTGCCAGGGCTGATGGCGGGCCACCGCCGTGTTCCACTCGATCGAGATGCCGTCGATGGAGGACCACAGCTGCCCACTACTGGTGGCCTGAGGGTGTCCCGCCGCGAGGTCTCGTATCATCTCGCCCGTCTCGCGGTCGATGGCGATGTCGAGGTCGGAGTCCCACGGGATGATGCGCCCGTTGCGCAGAGCGGCCAGCAGGGTGCCGGCGACGGCCACGTAGCGCCACTCGAGGGTGTCGGCCAGGCGGACCCAGCGGTAGATGAGGTAGCGCAGGCGAGGGTGGGAGGCGCTGATCCGTTGGTTCGGGTAGATGAGGTCGTTGGGCGGGTAGGCCTCGTAGGGGTTGGCAAATACTAGAGAGGTGTGAGGCATGGCCGTTGAACGAAGAGGAGGAGTGCTCTGGGGTGAGTTCAAGCTGCTTGTTGGTGATTCTTGTGGCTCCTGGCCGCCATCGGAAGTTGTGTTGGCCGTGGAGAAGTACACCTCCGATAGGAGGCTTTCATGGTACCCGAAAAACAGCCAGCACGCGAAGGCCAGGCAACTGACGATGTAGACCACGTTGACCCATCGAAGCTGGAACCAGCCGTACATGTCGAAGGTGTTATGATGCGAAGAGAGAATGCCAGTTCTTTGAGGCTCAGTCTGGAGCACCTGTTCCACTGAGGCACCCAATCCCATTGGAGTGTTGGGGCACCTCAACATCCATGTCACCAAGTGTTCGGACCTCTTGTGCTCTTAGTCACCGTGAAATGGAATGAAATTCCGACCTCACTGTGGTGCAGAGAGTGCATCGGTACGAGTGGAGTACAGAGAAAGAAGAGAGACAGAGCGTTTGAAGCTTTGTGGCCTCAACCGCACACGGCCCGCCCTACACACAACATACAGTCTCCTAACTCTCAAAGGGCCAAAAAAGTCAAAACTGGTCAATGCGCAACCTCCGGTACCGGTCGCACGTTGTTGTGCCATACGAAACCTGTTTCAAACCTGTCTGTCCGCAGACGCACCAGGTGAGCCAAGAAGGCAACGACCAAAAAAGAGCTCTTTTTAGCTATTTTTTGGCCCTACTCCACACGTTGAAAAAAGCAATTTTAATAGGCGAAAAAAGCCAATGAACCGGCGACATTCGACCCCTTTGAGAGTTCAGAGACTGTATCACCTACTTGCGTGGCGTAGGCTTGCGCACAGCGAAGACCACTTCACGAGGTAATGGCCTTTACTCGATGGAGCAGATCCCGGGTGACGGCGAAGCCCGACGCCGAACCGAGCACCACTGAGTCACGCTGGCAGGCAGGACACACGGCCGTCTCGGCCGCGACCGCAGCCTCTACGCCGACCGGTGGCAGCCTGGTCCATGTCTTAATCTCGCTCGGGCGGAAGGTGGCGAGGCAGTTGTAGCAGCCACAGACGTCGCTCCTCATGACCTCGTCCTTGTGGTCTACGGCGTGCGCACGGATGTCGTCGATGTGGTCGTCGAGAGTGAGCAGTCGCTGTGTGCGCCGTTCCTCCTCCTCGGGCCGGATGTCGAACGTCCACAACACCGGGTCCGACACCTCCACCTCCGCTGTCTCTGCCGCCATTTCGTTCGATGTGCTCACCAACCCTCCAAACTCCATCGACGCCAGCGCTGTCATCATCGTACGAAGACCACTATAGGTAAGCATCGTCCAACCCCGCTGCCATACCATGAAGTATATGAGAAGAAATGGTACCCAGGTCCCATCGCAGGCCCTTGGTGGTAATGGACCGGCATTGGGTGCCAAGGGGCACCAGACTGCAGAAGATACGTCGCTTGTCCTGTGGTCGCAGCGCTATGTTCGTGTGGATTATGTGCCTCCCTGGCACTAGCAGGAAAGTCTGCGCACGACAGCGATAGGGCACTGATGAGTTGGCGGCCTCAAGTTGGTTCGGTGGTGGTGCGGGAGAAAGAGACGGTCATACGAGGTTGAGATCGGAGAGAAGGAAGATGCGACGCTGGCGATACTTGAAGAGGATATTCACGTTGGCGAGCTCATGCGAGAAGTTGCCGCCCAGGCCGCCCACCACGCACAGGTTCGTGAACTGATGTGAAGGCAGTGGAGAATCGCGATCAGGTTCGTGTTATGACACAACCGGTACGATGACGTGAACTCCATCGTGAGAGTGGAGCGGTACCGTTTGTCCCTTCTTGTGCTCGATGTCCTTAATCTGCAGCACACACTTCTCCAGGTCTGTAGTGTCTTGGTCACGGCTCTGCACTATAGCCGTACCCTACGAAGATACAGAGAGCGAGAATGAGGGACAAGGCCAGGAGCCACCACCAACGCCGGCAAAGTGCTGAAAGAAGCGAACCTTGCTGCGGTAGTACTCCATGACAGATGGTCGCAGCGAGTCCATATCACCAGTGATCACGTCAGGCACGAATCTGCAGAGGATCCTCGTCGAATTGAGATGAGAGAGATGTGAAGAGAACACTGGAAAACTACCTCCGCTTGTCGAAGGCAAAGACGCGATTGCCGCCTCCGTCAGCGCAGACCTTGACGCCAGCTACAACAAACATCCACAAAAGTTGCTCAGCCAAGGCGATCTCGACGCGTGATTTCGGCGCGTACCTTTGGACCAGAGGAATGGGAAGAAGCGGTTGTGTTTGGGGATGGCAGAGTTGGCAATGATGAGGGCCAAAGGCACGTCCTCCATCTTTCTACCAGCCACCTCCTCCATCGCTTGTGTGCTGCTCGTGGCGAAGAAATCGGCACAGTTCCAAATCGTGACATCTTCCGCTGGCGTTGCCGAGATCGTGATGGGTTCCTTGTCGAGCGAGTAGGGCATCTTTGCCAACGGTGTGGAGTGCATCATCCGAACACCATGGCGTCCTCGCCACGCGTACCACAGTCTTGCTCTGCGCATGTGTTTTTATTTTCGTTATCTTTATAAAGATTAAAAACAGGCAAAATAATAAAATAAATCATTTATTATTGCCCGGATAAATCCGGTCGCAGTGCGGACGGTTGCCTCGCCTCGTGACAAAGGGCCAAAGGTACAAGACCAAGATGCAACGAGCAACGCTTCCAGTGCCGCCTGCCAGGAATCACGGCGGCAAGCTGTCGGTGGGCCTCACCCTTCGCTTCCCTGGTACCTACCACCGCCCCCATCTGTTTACGCGTACAACCTTCTTACTTCTAAAATCTGACCGCACCTGTTCATCTCTTGTGGCCTCCATCTTGGCGTGGACCACTCCCAGACATGACGAAGGAGGAGATCGAGACGGTTGTTGCGGCCTTCCAGAAGTTCGACCTCGACGGCAACGGCCGCCTGGACAAACGTTCGCTCCCTCCTCGCCCTGCCGCTACAATAGCCCCTGCGCACCACGTACCCTGACTGGCGTAACCGCTTTGCCACAACAACAACAACAACAACAACAACAACAACAACAACACAGAGGAGTTCGCGTTGGTGATGGAGGAGGTGAAGAAGACGAACAAGGGCAAGGGCGCCGCGGATCGGATGCTGATGGACTTGCACTTTGACGCCATGGACAAGGACCACAGCGGCGGCATCGACATCGAGGAGTTCATCGCCGGCTACAACTCCCTCTTCCACGAGGAGCGCCACGAGCTTGCCCTCAAGCTCCATGCCCAGCACCCTGGTGCGCTCCTTGTTGTGCCCTCTTCCCCCTGTGGATGTGTCGGTTGGCGTGGTGGGTGACCCTGTTCTTGTTGGATACGGCCATACTGCGCCCAAAGCACCGCTTCCCATCCGAACAGCGAAGTTAAGTTGCGCCAGGCGGTGTTAGTACTGGGGTGGGCGACCACCCGGGAATCCACCGTGCCGTATCCTTACATTTTTGCTGAGCTCCTTCCTTATCACCCCCTCTTCATGCACCCTGTGTGGCGTATCTTCCTTTTGGCTGCTGATGGTGGTGTTCTGACCTTGCTTTTCTACTGTTTTTGCAGAGATGGAAGTGCATCAGATTGAGCGCGTGCTCAAGGCCTTTGAAAAGTTTGACAAGGACGGTGATGGCGTGCTCGACGCAGGTGAGCCCATCATCGTTTGGCCCATAGTCGTTTGGCCTACACGCGTGTGTTGAACGCGCCAACTCATATCGCGTGCGCGCAGAGGAATTCTATCAGCTCAAGGAGGAGCTCATGCCCGAGGTCTCCAAGGTCCTGCTTCGCCTCCACACCGAAAAGAGGTACGGCCCAGCCCACATAAAGTGTTAGTACGGTGAGGCCGAGTGTGAGCTCATCGCCGCTTCGCTGCTTGGACGCCAGATTCTCGCACGCGGACGATGACGGAAGTGGCGACCTGAACCGCGTCGAGCTGGTGGCGGCCTACCGCGAGATCTTCGGCTCCCAGTCGGGATTGAGCCCGCGGGTGGGAAACATCCCCATCAACGCCCAGAGCGCCTTCGAGGACTTCGCCACCTGCGACACCCTCCTTGCCACGCGGCAGAGATTCAATGTTCGCTTCTCCCCCCACCATGACATGCAGAGCCGAGGCCAACTAACCAACCGATCAACCAACGAACCACCAACAGGAGCTTAAGGAGACCTGCGAAGCGGCCGAGGGAGGCGACGTGTACGAGGCTGTGCGCGGACGCATGTTCGGACACCCACGCTGGAAGCCCTTTTTCCAACTCATCGACAAGCTTCGTAAGCAGGTGTGACGCTCCCCCGCCGCTAGCGTGATCACGCGCGAGTGTGACTGCGCGCCCTGCTCACCACAAGGCACTCTCCTATCCATGCATCAGAAAGAGTACACGGTTAAGTCGACCAACAAGCCGCGCGTGCTAATCGTGGGCGCCGGTC
>NW_004457596.1:33419-34393 GCF_000313135.1 Acanthamoeba castellanii str. Neff
GATCTTCCGCGGCCTCGACTCGCAGTCCACCGAGCCTCCCGTACGTCCCCTCACTGCCCCCCCCCAATCTGCCGTATCTACGTGGATGCAGCAACCCTGACCGTGCTCGTTTGTGCAGGATCTGTCGCACCTTCGGAAGCACACGCGCGAGGCTACGGCAGAGTTGGACAAGAGCTTTAACAAGTCCTTCGGCTCCCTCTTCCGTTCGGGATCCAAGCAGAGCTTCTTCTCCATGCAGGCACGCACCCTTCTTTTTGCGGTCCCCACGGACGTTCACCACATCCCCTGCGTACTGACTATCTGTGTTGATTTCTTCACCGCAGGTGCAAAGGTATGCGGATCTGTACACGGCGGACTACACCAACCTACTCAACTATCCCCTGTTCTACACCTTCTACGCTCCTCCCTTCTATCTCTCCCACGAGCGTGAGCATGTCCTCTTCTAAGCGCCCATTCTCCCTGTAGTTCGGACGATTATGTTTCAATCAAAATGCGGCCTCGTGCGGTGCAAGGGAAAAGATTTGTTTCGTATTTTCCACAAGAATCTCGCGCCCAATTATTTGTTCTCTGCTTGCAAGCAATCAACGATTCTACCATTTTGCTCAACGATTTCCTTTGCAAAAGCCAATCAAGGATGGAAGCGAGGAAGGGAGGGCGAGCCTACGTGAAGAAGCCTGAATCGGGTCTCGGATTCGGGAAGCCGAAAGCACAAAATTCCAATTCATCAGCGAAAGGCAACCAGGCGAAGAAGGGGCAAGGACCTCAGGCAGCAAGCAACGGAGGCACAAAGAAAGCCAATCCGAAGATTGAGGCCGCGAATGGTAACGGTTCTGCTTTGAAGAGGAGCAAGGACGCTCAGCCCCCTGTCGTCGAGAAGCTTCCCGTGGCACAAGCGGCAAAGGAGGAAGAGCAGGAAGAAGAAGAAGAGGCGTCGTGCCTCATCTGCTGCGAACCTATCGACTACTTCTCCGTAG
>NW_004457596.1:34591-37424 GCF_000313135.1 Acanthamoeba castellanii str. Neff
CTTCGTTTCCCACCGCTCGAGGGCGCGGTCGCGGGGCGACATGCTGGGCTCGACGCGCTTGCTCTCCTCCTCGGCAGCAGCGATGAGCGACTGGTCCTCGGCCGTGGCCTTGTTGTTATTGTTGTGGAAGAGGGTGGGGAGCTTCATCTGAGGTGGTTGGTCGGGTGTTGTGTGGCGTCAAGTGAGTGACTGTGATACTGCGAGGTTGGTCGGGCGTTGTGCGTGCTGGTCGGATGTGTGACGGAGCTGAACTCGGGAGTTGGAGTGGTGTGTGCTTTGGGTGGTGTGTGGGCGGACGGAACAGTGGGGAGAACGACGCGAGAAGCGTGCTTTTGTAGTGGTATTGGCGCCAACGAGCTCAACGAACAACCGCGCTATGAGAGGTTGTACATCAGCTAGTACTTGGGCAACATCCGTATCTCCTTTACAGGTACGCTCCGGAGAACTACCGAACCAGTGGTTGGTCAGAAGGAGTTTTTTCTCTTTAATAAAATCCCAGTGACACGGTTGGTAGATTTTTTGGGTACACTTCTAATTGAAAAAAAATATCAAACATTTTACAACAGGAAAATTCAATGAAGGCTCGCCAGAAAGAACGGATTCAAAAAAACAAAACAGCCAACAAGACAACAAATTTCTTTATCACTTTGTCACCTCACACCGCACACTCACCACGAACAAGTACGCTGATACCACGCCGGCCGGCACACTAAGATTGAGATTAACCGAATCTTTGTGCGTGCCGCGTGCGGGTTACTATTTTCAGACTCGTACAGACACCAAGCAAGCATGGAGCAAACAAACGAGAGAAATACCAGCCCACGAACCGGCAGAAGTCGTCTACTTGGCCTTCGGTAATGCACCTCCACCGCATTTTAGGCCTTCAATTTACCCTCCAATCCATATTGGCTGTTGTCTCGCTTTCACAAATGACACAATTGAATGAGAGCATTCTTTTCAGTTCTAATCCAATTTGTTTAATGCAGTGAGTCGCAGGATCCTCAGCAGGAAGGCGACAGTGCAGAAATGAATCCGATGGGCGGCCGGCAGGGCAGCTTCGAGTCATGGAAGGAGGGCGAGGCGCTGCTCGAGCACATGTCGTTCCCGCCCACAGACGAGGAGCTGGCCAACATGCCCACCCTCTCCCCTGCGCAACTTCCGCCCAAGTACACCCGCTCCAATGCCGGCCGTGTCTTCGTCAACCGCAGCCTGCGCCTCGACCGCATCTCCTGGGTCGGCTGTACGGCTCTCGCCACCTGTGCCCTGCAGCTGCGATCTGCGCCTATCTCTCGCCCACGCGCACTGTGCCTTTACTTTAATTTTCTGTATTAGCAGTTTATTATTATTAGAATATTGTCCGCATATTGTTTTGCTGACGTTCTCTTTATCTGTGATGGGTGGTGCTGATGACATATGTCACAGTCGACATGGACTACACGCTGGCAGGTAGCTTACCCCAGGCCCTCAGCACGGCGTCCAATTTGCTCACATTCTTAGCTCGTGCGCTCTTTTTGTGTAGTGTACAAGGAGCCTGTTTTCGAGGCTCTCACCTACGATATCGCCCTGGAGCACATGGTGCAAATCGGCTATCCCGAGTCCATCAGAGGGCTCAAGGTACCCTCCATTCCTGCTGCGAATCCGAGTCCGAGCCCGCACCACCCTGCGCGCGTTCGCTCTTTGTTAGCCCTGACCCTGTCGCACTTCAGTATGACCCGCATTTCCCCATTCGAGGCCTCTTCCTCGACACCCAGCTGGGCAACCTCCTGAAGGTGGACAGCTTCGGCAACATCATCCTGTGCGTCCACGGCAAGTACGTCTCCAATCAACCACTCTGCCATCTGCTCCCGGACTCACGCCTGGCCTCCGACTCATGAAGGAAGCGATGGAAGAAGCACGCCATCTACGGCTCCTACCCGGGCGGCCTGATCCACAACGACGAGATCGGGCGGCGCTTCTACCTGCTCAACACCCTGTTCGCCCTGCCCGAGGCGTGTCTCTACGCCGACTTGGTTGACCACCTGGAGCACCACCAGCAGGTATGCACACTCTCCGCCCGCATTTAATGCGTCGACGCGTGGCTGATGTGACGTGTGAAGGCCAAGAGGAGGGCGCGCACGGCGTCGCAGAAGAAGGCCGCGGCGTCGGAGGGCGAAAGCGAGAGCGAGCCCGACGCGACGTCCGATAACGAGACATTGCACGCCAGCGATGTGGAGCTTTCCTTCAAGAACCTCTTCCAGGACATCCGAACCACCATCGGTGCGCCTTTCCCTGCGCACACACACACACACACGTGCGCTGTTCGTTGCGTTATATGCGTGGTTTACCATCCAAGTGGCTAAACCGAATGAGCGAACAGATTATATTCACGGCGAGGAGGAGCTGAAGAAGGTGGTGGTGTCGGATATCGCCAAGTACATCCACAAGAACGATAAGATGCCGGTTCTGCTTGATCGCCTGCGCAAGGGCGGTAAGAAGCTCTTCCTTCTCACCAACAGCGAGTTCAACTACACCAACAGCGTGATGACCTACCTCCTCGGTGATGCCAACTCTGAATACAGCAGCTGGCGCGACTACTTCGGTACGGCGTCCCCCCCCCTTCGATCGCACATCATGCACCACACAAATGGGACTCAAACGACTCGGTGTGGCCTTCAGATGTGATCATCGTGAACGCAGAAGCCCCGCTTTTTCGCCGAGGGCACGACTCTGCGTATGGTCGACCTCCGCACGGGCATGCTCAAGGTGGGCAAGACCACCTCCTTCGAGCCCGGCCAGGTGTACAACGGCGGGTCGCTTGAGATCTTCAACAGATTCACCAGTACTCTCCCAGTTC
>NW_004457596.1:37445-42348 GCF_000313135.1 Acanthamoeba castellanii str. Neff
ACAACGACTGCTTTCTTCTTCATCATCTCTGTAGAAAGACAACCAGGAGAAGTACAACAAGCTCCTCACACTCGAGTGGGTGCGCGCTGAGATCTTCCGCGGCCTCGACTCGCAGTCCACCGAGCCTCCCGTACGTCCCCTCACTGCCCCCCCCCCCAATCTGCCGTATCTACGTGGATGCAGCAACTCTGACTGTGCTCGTTTGTGCAGGATCTGTCGCACCTTCGGAAGCACACGCGCGAGGCTACGGCAGAGTTGGACAAGAGCTTCAACAAGTCCTTCGGCTCCCTCTTCCGTTCGGGATCCAAGCAGAGCTTCTTCTCCATGCAGGCACGCACCCTTCTTTTTGCGGTCCCCGACGTTCACCACATCCCCTGCGTACTGACTATCTGTGTTGATTTCTTCACCGCAGGTGCAAAGGTATGCGGATCTGTACACGGCGGACTACACCAACCTACTCAACTATCCCCTGTTCTACACCTTCTACGCTCCTCCCTTCTATCTCTCCCACGAGCGTGAGCATGTCCTCTTCTAAGCGCCCATTTGGCTCCCTGTAGTTCGGACGATTATGTTTCAATCAAAATGCGGACAGAAAAGATTTGTTTCGTATTTTCCACAAGAATCTCGCGCCCAATTATTTGTTCTCTGTTGCACGCAAGCAATCAACGATTCTACCATTTTGCTCAACGATTTCCTTTGCAAAACCAATCAAGGATGGAAGCGAGGAAGGGAGGGCGAGCCTACGTGAAGAAGCCTGAATCGGGTCTCGGATTCGGGAAGCCGAAAGCACAAAATTCCAATTCATCAGCGAAAGGCAACCAGGCGAAGAAGGGGCAAGGACCTCAGGCAGCAAGCAACGGAGGCACAAAGAAAGCCAATCCGAAGATTGAGGCCGCGAATGGTAACGGTTCTGCTTTGAAGAGGAGCAAGGACGCTCAGCCCCCTGTCGTCGAGAAGCTTCCCGTGGCACAAGCGGCAAAGGAGGAAGAGCAGGAAGAAGAAGAAGAGGCGTCGTGCCTCATCTGCTGCGAACCTATCGACTACTTCTCCGTAGGCGAATGCGAGCATCGATTCGTTTGTTCACAATGCACGCTCCGCCGTCGCGGCCTCTACAAGGAAATGCACTGCTGCATCTGCAAGGTACGACCAATTCATTTCCCCCTTAGGTGGCTCTGGAAGAGATGCCTGATCTCTTGCCGCTCTGCGGGGGTTGCTTCTGCAGCAAGACCTCGAGAAGACCATCTTCTCGCGCAGCAGCACCAAGCCCTTCCGGTCGCTGAAGCTCTCGGGCATGTTCTTCGACGAGACGAGCAAGTGCTACTTCGAGGACCAGTCCCACTTCGAGCAGGCGCAGAAGCTGTGGAAGTTTGCCTGTCCCGTGTGCGACAAGGAGTGTGAGCACCCGCTCGCGTCGCTCTCCAACCTCAAGAAGCATCTCAAGACTCATCACATGTCCTACTGGTACGTACGCGGGCACTCTCGAGCAACCCGGAGCGATGCGTGCGCTGGCTCTCTTGCTTACCTCGTCTCCATGGTGGCAGCGATCTGTGCCTGCAGCACAGGAAGATCTTCCTGAAGGAGCACAAGGTATACACGGCCGCCGCGTTGGAGAAGCACGAGTTCGGCGAGGGCGAGAAGGAGCTGGACCAGCACCAATGGTGTGAGTTCTGCACTCGTCTCTTCTTCGACAAGGTACACACCGCCTCCGCTCTGAGTGAGCAGGCACCGAGGGCCAACATTCGCACACCTATGCGCGACAGGACGACATCTTCCAGCATCTTATGAAGGAACACTTCACTTGCCACCTCTGCGAGAGGAACGGCATCAAGTACCACTACTTCAAGGACTATCGGTCACTGGAGCGACATTTCAGGCGACAGCACTTCATCTGCGAAGACAAGGGGTGCCTCGAGAAGAAGTTCATCGTTTTTGGCACCGCACTCGACCTGAGGGTACGCCCACACAGTATACTTTCTCGCCGGGCTTGAAGACACCGTACACTGTCGGCCTGTTTCCTCATCACTGCTTTGTCTGCGTTCAATGACAGGCCCACGACCTCAAGTTCCACATGCAAGAGCGTGGCCTCACCCGAGCGGAGATGAAGCAGGCCCAACGACTGGATATCGATCTCTTCTACGAGAAGCCACCCGCGGCTGAGCGGAAGTCGCGCGGGCGAGAGGATCCTGTGGTGGTCTTCAATCCCATGCTCTCCCATCCCCCTCCCCGTGCTCCCGCAGATGGTCTCGGCCCCACACCCGCTGCCGCAGCTGCAGCTGCTGGTACGGCTCACTATTTTCCGTCTCTATGTCAGTGTCCGGGTCGATACTTACGTCGTATCTCTCTTCGCTGGTCTTCAGCAACTGCGCACACCGAGTCGAACGCGCGCAACCGAGCGGAACAACCAAGGCCGAAGTACGTGAAGAAAGAGCAGCAGGCCGCCGACGCCGGCAAGACCGAGGACGGCGAGAAGGAGGCGGCCGAGAAAGCCACCACGCCGACCGTCCAGTTCCCGCCGGAGCCGACGAACGAGGAGGAGAGGCGCGCGAGGAATGCTGCGCTGGTAATCAAGATCAGGAGCGCCATCGGCGAGGCCGAGTTCCCAACTTCAAGCAGATCTCGGTGGATCTGCGGCAGGCGCGCCTCACCCCGGCGCAGTACTACCAGAAGTACCTTCGTCTCTTTGGCCTGTACCATGGGCCGGTGCTCTTCCCCGAGCTGGTCTCCCTGCTGCCCGACCCTGTGCTGCGATCGCAGCTTACCACCATCCACCGACAAGCCGTGGCCCAGGGCCAGGTCGAAGCCAACCCCAAACCGGAACCGCCCAAGCCACAAGAACCGCCATCCCAGTCGCGTGAGGTACGCCCCGCTCTCGCCACACACACACACACCACTCGACTGCCGACCTGATGATTCTTGGTCCCGTCTGCAGGCGCCTCATGCGGCGCCGGTTGCGCGAGTGCCGAGCTCGAATGGACCGGGGCGAGGGGAGAGAGAAGGCGGCAAGCCTCCTCAGCCCACCGTGAGGCGGCCGGACGGCGCCTGGGGCACCGGGCCGCCCCTCCGCGCAGGAGGAAGGGGCGGACGGATGACATCCGAGGACTTCCCGTCGCTGCCCCCCTCCAACTACATTGACGAGGACGCCGAGCTGGCCCGATTGCTGCAGGACAAGATCAACCAGCAGTCCCAAACGTAAGTCCCACACGCCATGCCCCTTGATATCTGTCGCGTTGAAAACACTAATCCTGTGTTGTCGTGCGTGTCGTGTCGTGTTCGTGCGGATGTGTGTGCACAGCCAAAAGGGAAAGAAGAAGTCGAAGAAGGGCCAGGTCCTGCTGCGCTTCGGGTAACGGCGGGCGTGGGGGACAGCGCGCAGCCCTGGTCCCTCTTGTCTTCCGCGTGCGCGGCCTCGCTCGTCGGTCCCTTTCCCCTTCCCCTCGCCACTATTTATTATTTCTTCGATTTTTGTGTCGCAATAGAAGACTCCACCATCCTATCATCTCCACTTCTCCTTCGGCCGAGGCGAGACCACAACCTCCCCCGGATCTTGCATCGTCTGGCGGTAAGGGCAAAGAAAGAGACGACACGTGTGTGTTCGACCAATCACGAGGCGAGGGCGATTAAAAATTCAACCAATCAGCAACGGGTACGAACAGCGACCGTACGAAGGCGAAAGAAACTCCGAGAAATTCCACGGGTCCGCACAGCGCCACCGTGGCGCACTTGACCACTTGGTCATAAAAACCCACCCAGCCGACCCGTCAACATCATAACCAACAACCACCTCAGCCTCCTCTACAGCAGGACACACACACACCTCAACAAACACATCAACACATCAACACAGCACAATGGCGACGAAGGACATGAAGCAAGCGGCGCAGGAGAGGTTCAACGAGTACAGGGACAACGTGGTCGAGATGACGGACAAGTTCGTGGGCGAGATGGAGGGCCGCGCGGCGAGCGTGAAGAAGAGCGTCAGCGAGGCCGTGGCCCACCCCTACGACACGATCGACCAGGCGCGCGACGGGCTCGACGCCACCGTGGCCCAGACGCGCGACCGGGTCGAGACCGAGGCCTCGATCGTGGTGGGCTACAAGGACCAGTTCCTGGGTGCCGTCAAGGAGGCCTTCGGCCGCGTGCTCAAGGACCAGGAGCTGACCCGCGCCGGCCAGGAGCAGAAGCTCAAGGGCGAGGCCGAGGTAGCGCTGCAGAAGGCGCTGGGCGAAGAGAAGCGCCAGCAGAAGATGAGGGAGGCGATCGTCGAGACGCTGATGAGGCGCGAGGCGGTGCTGGCCCAGCTCGCGCAGCAGGACGGCTATGACCAGCTCGCCGCCGCGGGCAAGCTGCGCCACGTTGAGCTGCGCGAGCGCGACCCGGCCGACATCTTCATCGCCGTGGGCGGCAAGACCACCTTCGCGCTCAAGCGCTACAGCAAGGCACAGCTGCTCGACGACATCCGCCACCGCCGCACCCGCAAGCCGATGCTCTACGTCAACGTGCGCGAGCGCGGGCTCATGCGCTCCATTCCGCTGCAGAAGAAGGACCTCAAGTTCAAGGGCCGCATGCTCTACACGGACCTGTGGGCCGCCATCCGCCGCAGCGACCCGCTGCGGCTGCACCACGTCGAGCGCGCGCTGATCCGCGACCGCTCGCAGCCGCGCGTCGGTCTCCTCCGCAGCCTGGCCGGCGTCGAGACCCAGCGCGGCCGCGTGCTCGAGGAGGTGAAGTCCTCCCAGAGGCCCGGCCTGGTCCACACCGAGACCGACGACAAGACCAAGGTCCTCCTGGCCGAACAGAAGAGGAAGCTCGACAAGGGCAAGGAGAAGGACAACGGCGCCGGCGTGTTCCGAGCGCCGCTCGAGTTGCTCTCCCAGGGCACCAACTATTAGGTCTCACCCACACG
>NW_004457596.1:42409-45610 GCF_000313135.1 Acanthamoeba castellanii str. Neff
TTGGGCAGAACGCAGTAGTCCAGCCGCAGGCTCTCCAGGTTGGGCAGGCGCTCGAGCGTCTCCAGGGCGTGCATCGACAGCTGCGCACATCCCCGGACTGTCTCACAGCGCATCAACACAGCGGGTTGGTTCAGCTCTATTATAAATTGCGTGTGCGTGTGCGTGTGCGTGTGCGTGTGCGTGTGCGTGTGCGTGTGCGTGTGCGCATTGTTTAAGAGCGTGGCAAGGTACGGTCCAGGTGGGTGATGTTGGGGCAGTTGTGTGTGATCGTCTTCAGCACTTCATCGGTGGTCTGGCTGTTTGGGGGGGGGGACAAGAGCTTCAGCAAACAACAGAGTAGATCAGGGAAAGCCACACGACACGACCAACGTGCGCACCGGCACCACGCAAGTGAAAGCCACCGCAGATTGGCACACTTGCTGATGGCCAGCAGCGCAGACTCGTTCAGGTTGTGGTCGCAATAGCTCAAATTCAACTCAACCACCTGGCGTGCCGTTGGTCGTGTCGTGTCGTGTCAGCGCACGTGCAATCGTACAATGGGCCGAAAGTGCGAGAGTCGTACGTCGCTGCAGACCATGTCCACGATGCGTGGGAAGGCCTTGTTCAAGTCCTCCCGCTGGCGCCAAAAGTCTTGCGAGAAGTCGAGCGGGAGCCACACTGGTGCGGGTGCATGGTGCGTGGTGTGAGAAGCGCGGCGGGCCATGGGAGAGGGAGAGCGGGCGTACGGGTCTTGTCGTAAGCGAGCAGCTTCCAGTGGCTGCACACCTCGGCAGCAACGCCCAAATCCTACAAATCGATCGATAAAAATCCTTAATATCCGAAAATGGCGCCCAAAAAGACCCTGGTAAGGCGTACGCGGAGGGCAAGGCTCTTGAAGACATGGAGCAACAACTCTGGCGGCAGCGCCCACACTGACGTTTGTTCGCTCATCAGTCAAGCGTAAAATTATTCAAAATACAAAAAATACTAACTTTTATTTTCCTCTTCATATTTTCTTTTCTCTTTTTTTCTCTTTTTCTTATGAACGTGAGAGCTGCCCTGGCGATCGTGGATGGCTTGTGTTGTTCTTGTGCTGTAGCAGTCTTTTGTCCACGGCAAGACGTGTGCACATACGAAGTACGCTCGACCACTCCGTGGTAATTCTTGTCTGGTCTGTAGTGGTGAAACAGGAACAAGACAAGAAGAGGAAGAATACGGGGAAAAGAGGCCCCGGCACAGGGTGCAGCGGCACGCCTTGATCCACTTCGTAGTGTGTCATGGCGCACACAAGGCAACGAGTGGCCTGCCTTCTGGCTCCAGCCCCGCCCGCTACTTGTCTGTTTCATGTTCAGTACCTTCCACCATCCACGAGTCATCCCAGCAGGTAGTAGAACCGGCGGCGACAGACCGAGCCAAGACCAAGGCCAAACAGGAGACGAACCCCATCATCATAGTACTAGTACTCGTAGTTGTTGTAGCGCGACCACGATGAGCGCAGCGAGTGCCAAGAAGGGATCCTCGACCGGGCATGGCGTGGCCGAAGACGCCGTCCACGCCCAGAACTCGGTCGAGAGCCTGGTGGAGTACATGGTGGCGCACTCGCGCGATGCCTCGGTCCAGGGCGAGGTCTGCAAGAAGATCGCCGCGTTGGCCACCACAGGTTCGTTCGTTCGCACAATCCACCTTCCTTGATGATGTGGTGGTCTCTTGTGCAACGCGAGGCGAAGAGTGAAGGGCTTACCTTACCGTGTTGTGGTGACTTCGGTGCCGAACAGACGAGGGCGCGCTGCGGGTGGTGGAGGAGGGCTGCATCGGCAACATCATTACGGCCATGAGGAACCACTCGACCCACTCCCGCGTGCAGGAGTTGGCCTGCCTGGCGCTCAGGCGAATCGCAGCTCACGGTTCGACCTCCTCCCACTCGCCGCTGGCTGCAGGAAGGTGAGGCCTCACCACCACCATCACCATCGCCACCTCTTGGCATCGCACATGGTCGTTACCTCCAGCTTCGTACAGGAACAAGATCGCGGACCTGAAGGGGGTTCTGTACATCTGCTCGGCCATGCAGAACCACTACAACAAGGCCTCGGTGCAAGAACAGGCCTGCGCAGCCCTGTGGAACCTGAGCATCGGCAACAGTTACTGCCCCGTCCACCACCGTTAGCTTTAGCTGCTGCGCAAGCCCCAACTCAAACTGTGTGCATGCCATGCGTACCAACCGGGGCCGTGGTGCGTTGCGCTCGTTACAGAGAAGAACAAGAGCCGCATCCTGAGCGAGGGCGGGGTGGGATGCATCGTCGAGGCGATGAAGAACCATCCCTTCACGGCCCCGGTGCAGGAGTACGCGCTCGGCATCCTATGGAACCTGGCCTTGCACGGTACGTGTGCGGTGGTGCTGCGCCGATTCAAGTCGGAGTTAAAGCTGTGTGTGTGTGTGTGCGTGTGCGGCGGTGCGTGTGTTCCCTCAGATAAGGGAAGGACGAAGATCGGCAAGACGGGCGGAATCACGTACGTGATCGCTGCCATGACAAACCACGCCAGGTCTGCACGCGTCCAGGAGCAGGCCTGCGCTGCCATATGGAATCTCAGCGCGAGCGGTACCGGCTCTTTGACGTCCTTGAGTGGGGGAGAGGGGGGGGGACTCATGAGTTGGTCATGAGTTGGTCTTAACTTACCTGCGCTGTCCAGAGCTGAACCGGCAGAAGATTGATGTGCAGAGCGGCATCCAAAAGATAGTCGTGACCATGCGGAATCACGCGACCAACCCTAAGATCCAAGCCCTGGCATGCGGAGCTCTGCGCACACTAGCAGCCGACTGTACGCTTCACCCTGTGTCGGGATGGCGAACAGTACGCATCACACGCAGGTGCCTAACCACCACACTGCGTGTCGTAAAGGTCGGCTGCGCACCAGGATCGGGGAGGAAGACGGCGTGGTAGCCATTCTCACCGCAATGCGTGGCCACGAGGAGAACCGGGCCGTCCAGGAGCGAGCCTGCACCGCCCTACAGCACCTGGTCGCAGAGGGTAAGTACAAGCGGTGATTGTGAGTGGGGGAGGGGGAGACAGCGTGCTCACCCGCACGCTTGCTTGTCGCCATCGTACCTACAGATTCGACGCGAGTCCTGATTCTGGAGGAGAACGGAATCTTCGCGGTAATCAGCGCCATGATCCATCACCTGCTTCATCCCGAGGTGCAGGCTCGAGGCTGTGAAGCGCTGCG
>NW_004457596.1:45802-46894 GCF_000313135.1 Acanthamoeba castellanii str. Neff
TACAGCAAGGCACAGCTGCTCGACGACATCCGCCACCGCCGCACCCGCAAGCCGATGCTCTACGTCAACGTGCGCGAGCGCGGGCTCATGCGCTCCATTCCGCTGCAGAAGAAGGACCTCAAGTTCAAGGGCCGCATGCTCTACACGGACCTGTGGGCCGCCATCCGCCGCAGCGACCCGCAGCGGCTGCACCACGTCGAGCGCGCGCTGATCCGCGACCGCTCGCAGCCGCGCGTCGATCTCCTCCGCAGCCTGGCCGGCGTCGAGGCCCAGCGCAGCCGCGTGCTCGAGGAGGTGAAGTCCTCCCAGAGGCCCGGCCTGGTCCACACCGAGACCGACGACAAGACCAAGGTCCTCCTGGCCGAACAGAAGAGGAAGCTCGACAAGGGCAAGGAGAAGGAGAAGGACAACGGCGCCGGCGTCTTCCGAGCGCCGCTCGAGTTGCTCTCCCAGGGCACCAACTATTAGGTCTCACCCACACGCACACTCGAGCGGCACATATGTGCCCTCCAACTCTTCACCTTCTTCTTCTTCTTCTAATCTCCTCCACCATCATCCCTTCTCGCATTTCCCTCTGTTCTTGTACAGACTTTGAATATTATAGAATTACGCACATCAACCATCATGAAGTCTCTCTTGTTTTCTTGTTGCCAAAACCTATAAACGACGCGTCAGTCGCGGTTGGCTTCATCGTCGTCATGCGCAGGGTCAGCCGCTTCCCCGTCGGACACATCCTCGGCGTCATCGTCGTCAGGGTCGACGGCGACATCGTCATCGTCCTCAACGAGCCAGCCCCAGTTATCGTTGGCGTAGTCAGTGAAGACCTGGTAGGCCGGCTCGACGTCGGTGAAGGTGCCCGTGATCGGGAGCGGCTTCTCGCCCGTCACCAGGAAGCGGCGCCAGTTGTCGATGAACCGAAACAACTGCCAACCCACCACCACCCAGCAGCGCGCGCGTAGAGAACCGCGTAAGCACAGCGTGGACGACTCATGCCGCCGGCGGCAGAAGGGGAGGAGGCGGTACCGTGTGGTGATCGTAGCGCTCGTAGCGCTCCAGCGGACCCGTGGTCTGGCGGCTGAGCAGCTTCCCCTC
>NW_004457596.1:48903-52553 GCF_000313135.1 Acanthamoeba castellanii str. Neff
CACTCCCTACAGATCAAGCATTGCTTGCTGCACAGTGTGCCACCAGCTGGCGTGACCCTGAAGAATCCTCCTCAGGTGTACCCTTCGCTGATGGACTTTGCCCAAGCGCATGCCTCCAAGCTTCGCCAGCCGGTCGGTACCCAATGGAGCCAAGACGCCTCGGGCGCACAACTGCCGTCCATCCTGCCATCCCTCCCAGAAGAAGGTGCGCCATCATCTTCTTCTTCCACACACACGACACACACGACACACGACACGACATACACACACGACACACACCACAAATCTCTCTTGTCATGACGAAGGGTTTGCCCAAGCAGGAGCAGCACGCGCCCAGAGTGGGTTTTCCGAGCTTGGCGCCAAGTCTGAGGGCGACCCGGACCTCTGTTCGGTGTGCATGGACCGCAAGATCCAGACCGTCTTCCTCGAATGCGGGCACCTCGCGTGTTGCAAGGAGTGCTCGAAACGCCTCCGGGACTGCCCCATCTGCCGTCGACCCATCTCGCGTGTTGTACTTATATATCGCGCATAAGTCAGTCCTACACCATCATCACGCCCTTCCTCTTCTTCTTTGGCCTTCGTGGCTCGCTCCACCGATTGTGCGGGATCAGCGGATAATTTCTTTTGTGGTTTCTCGCGATTTTCTCGTTGTAAAGGAAGTTTCCCGCTGGCCAGCCAAAAGGACCGAGAACCGAGGAAAAGACCGAGAGACAAGAGAGAAGAGAAGCAACACCCAGCCGAGACTCTGCTCCGTGGGATTGCATAACATAACAACCCAACACACCAACTGCAACGAATAGAATGGAGGCGGTTGCGCAGAAGACGAGGATGGTGTTGCTGGATGGCAATTCGCTGACGATTGACGATTTCATGGCGCTGCGCACGGGGGACGTGGTGCTGGGCCTCACCGATGACGCCTGGCGCCGAGTCGAAGAGGGGAGGAAGGTTGTCGATGACCTGCTCGACCGCAAGCAGGTGGCCTACGGCATCAACACGGGCTTTGGCAACTTCGCCAACGTGCTCATCCCGCCTGAGAAGCTGCGCGAGCTGCAGGAGAATCTCATCCGCTCGCATTCATCGGGCACCGGATCGCCGTTGACCGTGGAGCAGACGAGGGGCCTGCTTACCCTGCGCATCAACGTGCTGGCCAAGGGCTACTCCGGCATCTCACGCGCCTCACTCGAGCAATTGATCGCCGCATTCAACAAATCGTGCCTCTCGAAGGTGCCACAGAAGGGCACCGTGGGCGCCTCCGGCGATCTTGCACCGCTGTCGCATCTCGCCCTCGGCCTTATGGGCGAAGGCGAGATGTGGGACGTGCAGGAGCAGAAGTGGGCGCCCGCCGCCGAGGTGTTGGCCAAGAACGGGCTCCGGCCGCTCACTCTGCAGGCCAAGGAAGGCCTGGCCCTCATCAACGGAACTCAGCTCATCACCAGCCTCTGTACGTCATCCGCTAGTGTCACCACTGTGGCACGTGTCGGCCTATCCCTTCGTTTTATTCACTATTCGGAATTGAGTTGATGTGACCAATTGTCACTGACGCACTCTTTGCTGTGTGCGGCGTGCGTGTGTGGTTAGGTGCCGAGGCGCTGTCGAGGTCCATAAACATTTCGCTGTGCGCTGATGGCATTGCCGCGATGACGCTCGAGGCCCTCCGAGGAACCCCGGCGGCCTTCCGCGAGGAGATTCATGCGGTAACGTCTCTTTATGAATGATGAGTGTGCCCGCCTTGCAGGCCTCGGCGATGGTGCTCACCGCTACGACTTGTCCTGGCGATCGTGCAGGCGCGTCCTCACAAGGGCCAGATTCGTGCTGCGCGCAACATGCGATCTGTGCTCCTTCTGCCCTCCACCATCCAAGACTCGCACAAGAACTGCGGACAAGTGCAGGATAGCTATTCTCTGCGCTGCATCCCTCAGGTAACCGTCCACCTGCCCATCCATCTGAGCCCGCGATAAGACATGCGTTTGTACTGATCGCAGCGCAATGCTGTGCATGCTTCGCCTTTCGCTTCACAAATAGGTCCACGGCGTGGTGTACGACACCATCCGCTTTGTCAAAGGCATTTTGGACACCGAGATGAACAGTGCCACCGATAACCCCTATGGTGTTGGCCGACAAGGTACCTTGTGACACTCACTGCACTACCGCATGAAATCCAGTAACACCGATGATGGCTAACCCCGCCGTTCTCTTTCGCGTGAAGGCCAAGGTGGTGTCCGGTGGCAACTTCCACGGCGAATACCCCGCCAAGGCGGCCGACTACTTGGCTATTGCCGTTCACGAGCTAGCGTCCATCAGCGAGCGCAGGATTGAACGTTTGGTCAACCCTGCGCTCTCTAACCAGCTCCCCGCATTTTTGGTACGCGCTCAGCTCTCCCGGTGTGTTTCCTTCTCTTGTCTAAAACCAGGCTCTATCTGCAAACCCGCGCAACAGGTGCAAGAGGGTGGTCTCAACTCGGGCTTCATGATTGCGCATTGTACGGCGGCTGCGCTGGTGTCCGAGAACAAGTCGCTCTGTCACCCGGCCTCGGTTGATTCGGTGCCGACGTCGGCCGGTAAGGAGGATCACGTTTCCATGGGCGGATGGGCTGCCCGCAAGGTCCTCCGAGTGGTCGAGCACGTCGAGACCGTACTCGCTATCGAGGTGCGCGGCCCACACTGTTCCTTTGCCTGCATCTTGTGCACGTAACTAATCGATTCCCTCCTCTGCTTTTCGGTTACCGCAGCTTCTCGCAACGTGCCAGGCCATGGAGTTCCTCCGGCCCTTGAAGACCACCGAGCCTCTGGAGCAGATCTACTCGCTTGTCAGATCGGTGGTGCCGCCCTACGACAGGGACAGGTAAGCTTTCCCGCACTCGCCACTCAGGCCCTTGGCCCAGGAACAACACTCAACGGTTTGCTTTGTTGTGTTTTGCCCGGGCTCCCTCTGCAGGTTCATGAAGCCGGACATCGACGCCGTGCTCCACCTTATTCAGTCCGGCCAGGTCGCCAACATCTTGCGCCCCTATTTTGACGCGACCAAGGAGGCCTCTTCGTCTTAGCGGACACAATCGCCTATTTATCGCCCCCTTATCTCTCTCATGTCACCTTCGGCTTTCATGGTCGCCTTGTGGTACTGCTGTACACCTCTGATTACAATGTACGGGGCGAGAGCCCACCACATCACGCACGTATTGAGCGCTGTCGACAAAAATAAATTCTCCGCATATTTCATAAGGCAGGTATTTGCCCGGATTTGGCTTCTCTCCTCCTTTTCTTTCTCTTCCTCGCATCCACATCGCCCTTCTCTCCCCGTGTGGTCTCTATCGTCTCGTCATGGTACGGTCCCCCTCGATCTATCGTTGTGATTAAGTGGGCTTCTTCGTGGCTATCATGTTACATGCTGGGCGGGGATGCTATATAGCCCCTTGCCCTCGTTATGCATGTCCGCCACTGAATGGCAGCTGAACCAATGAACCTGGGAACTTACTCGCTTGTGATGAATGTGCAGGCCCATCGCGAATATCAGGTTGTCGGTCGCCGCATCCCCACTGATGCTGACCCCACCCCCAAGGTGTACCGCATGCGCATCTTCGCCCAGAACGACGTTGTGGCCAAGTCGCGCTTCTGGTACTTCCTGAGCAAGCTTGCCAAGGTCAAGAAGGCGA
>NW_004457596.1:52678-54657 GCF_000313135.1 Acanthamoeba castellanii str. Neff
CTCACGAGCAGCAGCAGCAGCAGCGGCAGCAGGCTCGGCGGCAAGAGTAGCAAGATCAGCAGCAGCAGGAAGAGCGTGCCCATCTCCAAGAAGGTAGGCCTACAGCTCCAGCAGGCGGGTGAGCTGTGTTCTGCTTAGGCCTGGACCCGCACACAGGGGGACACGTCTGTGGAAGGAGAGGGTGAGACACGCACGCACGCACGCACACGCCAAGCTTTGATGAAAGACTAACGTTACCTTATTGTCACGGAAGGAGGAGAGCGAGCGCAAGAGAAGAGGAGGCGAGCGGCAGCAGGAGAGCCCCGACGAGGCCACCCAGAAGAAGAAGGCGAAGCGGAGGAGGCTGTGGAAGAAGTCGACGAGCGGCAAGGCTGCCGCCTCTACGTCGCAGGTACAATCGAGAAAGGAGGCCAAGAAGGGTTGAACGAGAACAAGAGAACCAGATGGAAGTACATAAGATGCACACAGGGCTGTTCAATCAACGTTTAATCGGTCCTTCAGATCGTGGAGGGCGGGCAGGTCGAACTTTGCCTTCTTGAGGGGTCGGTCGTGCTCGGCCAGATTGTTGAGCTTGTCTTCCAGCGTGTGCAGTTGCTCTTGCAGATCGACCAGGTCCTCTACCGCGTGCTTGTACTCTGGTTCCAGGTCCTGCTCGACCTCCTTGAGCACCGCAAGGGTCTCCTTGATCTCTTCGTCCTCAGGCCGGCCCCTCACCAACGCATACTCGCTCTTCAGATTGGCCACGACTGTTCGCTTCGCTTCCTGCTGCCCCTTCTTCACCTCCTGGTACAATCGCTTGATTTCTGCCGATTTCTGATGTTTCTTGGGAAAGCACTCTTGAAACTCGGCGAACGAGATCTCGAGAGCCGATTCATTCTCGAACAAGTAATCGTGCAGCGCTTGGTACGTAGCCCTGTCGTCCATCGCCGGATGGATCGCCTTCTTGAATTTTTATTCTTATTTTTTCTTTTGAAAAATGAAAAGAAAACTTGGCAACGGCTGTTGCTGTAAAGTTACACAGGCGCCTCGGAGACAGGTCAAAGCTTGGAGCCGTTTGCTTCTCTGCAGTTGGCGAGTCTGGTATCATCTTCATCTTCTCATCTTCTCCAAGCTCGTTGCATGTCGGGAAGAGCCGAGTGGGCGGAGAAGAAGCCGGTGGCGTTCTGCCGGGCTCGGTTCAGCTACACGGGCATGGAGAAGGGTGACCTCACCTTCAGCCGCGATGAAGTGCTCCTCGCGTGCCCTCTCTCCCTCGCCGCCTTCGTCCACCGCACCAACCCCGCCCCCGTGGTGGGGCGTGAGCGGGGCGGCAGCGGGTCTGGAGAGGCCACCACTGTCAGCGCGACCGGTAGCCTTGGTCGCGGGGTGCGGTGGGTGCTCGCCATCCACCCCGACGGCGAGTGCGGGCGCATACCGGCGAACTACGTCACCCCGCTTGCCGACGAGGGTGCACCTTCCACTTTAGTTCATGCTTTTTGTTCTTTCTTTCCTCCCGTGCGCGTGCATAGCGTGTGCGCTGTTTAGACGCTGGTTGTTGATGGATCGGTGTGCGCGCGCAGAGGTGATGCAGATGATGGATCGAGGAACGCTGGGTCAGCTCAGCAGCCTGTTCGATGACCTACGCCAGGAGGCGGCGGAAGAGCGGACGTCCCAACCGAAGCGAAGGGGATCAGAACTGAAGAACGAGAAGCGTCACGCGCCCAAGAGCGACGCCACGGACAGCGAGGAGAATGGCGAGCCAGAGACACGAGTCGCCAAGACTACAGCCGCCACAGCACCATTACCGCCATCTACCGATACCAAGAGTCGTAGCGACAGCCAGCTGCAGCGGCTCATCCAGCAGAAGCTAAAGACGTTTGAGGATGACGTCTCGGGCACGCTCAAGTTTTACCACAACATGCGCAGAGGTGTGCAGAGCCTGTTTGATGCACCACCCCGCAACGACGAATGAAGCCTGCTGTCGCCTGCACCTAGCGCTC
>NW_004457596.1:54678-76227 GCF_000313135.1 Acanthamoeba castellanii str. Neff
TGTGTGCACCGGCCATGACGACATTGGTCACCAAGAAGACAACACTGAAGGCGAAGACGTGGGGCGGTACCTTGATCTGGATGAATTCCTTTTGGAGCTCCTTGATGCTCTCCTTGGTGACCTGGAGGCCGTTGGCGTCGTACCACGTCTCCGTTTGGCGGTTGAGTATAGCTCCGATCTCGTACCCAAGCGAAAGCAGACCCGAGATGACCTGCATCAACACACCCATCAGCATCACCATCAGCACTCGTGTGGGCCACATTCCACCAAGCGCCAGAGCCACCACAAGGCAGCGTAGCGCGTACCTTGACAGAGATCTCAAAGTTGACGGTGGGCCGGGTGTTGCACGTGGTGCCCATGATCTCTGAGTAAAAGTGGATGTAGAAGAGGCCCTCCATGCGCCGGATGCGAATCCAGTTCCGTCGGCTTCCCTTGCCCCGCGTGGGCGCCTCGCCCTCTCGCACCGCGCGAGGCGGCGCCAAGTACATGTCCGAGATCTCCTTCACCACCACCGGGCCGGCCTGTGGTGGGCGAAAAAATAATGATTAATGAATACATAAATAAATAAATAAATAAATTGGCTCACAGCTGAGCGGGCCAAGCCGTACCTGAACGCCGCCCTGGTCGCCGAGAATGGCAGGGACGGCCGCGGCAAACTTCTCGTGGTCCCACTCGACGCTGCCCAGCTTGGCCTTGCACGAGTAGATGGGGTCGACCATGGCGGCCATGGGGTTGTAGGTGGAGTGGATCCGTATTTTGGCGGACTGGAGGTCGGGCTCGATGAAGGCCTTGTACATGGGGAACATCACGTTGGTCACCCGCAGCAGGGCGTCCTTCTGCTTCTTGCTCACCGAATGCATGTCTCGCATGATACTGCCCAGGTACCACCACACGAGGGGGAGAAGCGGCGCAGTGAGAACACACACGCACGAGGCACGACACACAACGCGTTGGATGGAAGCGCACGCACCGCTTGACCAAATCGAGGTGAACGCCGCCCGTGATGGCGACAGTGATGTCTGTGCACGCGGCGAACGATGAGCTTCGTAGGTGCGAACGAGGGTATGTGGGGAGTGTGCGGGGGCGGTGGAGCGTGGCGTACCGAGGAGCGGTCGGATGGCAGGGTTGAGCGCGTAGGAGCCCTCGAGGATGACCACGCGCGATGGCGGAGGAGAGACGCGCGCGAATCCCGTTCGCTTGCGCAGCTCCGGGGAGAAGATGGTCACCTGCATGACAGCGCATGGCTTAGAACACGAACACACGACAGCACGCACGCACGCACACACGACGCATGCACGCACGCACGCAACACATATGATAGAGGCGAGGCTTGACAAACCTGTGGGATTTCGATTTCGTTGCCGGCCTTCAGGCCGGTGAGGGCCTTGACCACGAGATCGAATTCGACGAGCGAGATGTCGTCAAAGTTGCCGTCGATGACGCTGTCCACCCTCACGAACGTCTCCAGCGGCATCACGAGCGCGTCGCCAAGCAGCCTGCCCCCGTGACCCGGATCAGTGCGTGCGGTGTGTGTGTTTGTGTTTGTGTGTGCGTGTGCGTGGGCGTGTGGCGTGTGTGTGTGCGCGTGTGGTGCAAATGTCATGCACACGCGTGGCGTACTCGTGCATCTTGCGAGCAAAGGTGGTCTTGCCAGAGCCGGGCGGCCCAGCGACGCCGACGATGATCACGCGATCCGGGCGCTTCTCCCTCATCTGCACGCACGCGACGTCCGCGCAAACACATCAGCGCACGGACAGCGCAGCCATGAAGGAAAGGAAGAGGAGGAGGAAGAGGGAAGAGGGAAGAAGAGGAGACCATCTCGATGGCGCGAATGGCGTGGAAGAAGCCCTGGTCGAACGACAAGACGTGCGGAATGGCCACAAACTCGTCCACGCCGGTCGAGGCGTCTCGCGCAAGTGTCACGTCGAACTCCTCGCCGTAGAAGTCCGGCTCCGCCACGTCCCTGACCCACCAGTACCAAGCTCGGGTCAGTTGAATGAGATGGAGATGAATTAAAAAGATTGGTGCCCATTTCAAAAAAACGAATGGATGCACAAGAAGGAGAAGGTACAGTGTGTCAAGACCCTCAACTTCGGGCTCTGTCTTCTTCTTGGAGGCTCCGCTGCAGTGGGCGGCCACCAGGCCCGCTTCATTTCTTCTGCGGAGATGGTGTGCTTCGGGGGCGAGATGGCCCTCCAAGATTTGCGTCCTTTGCGCAGCTCGACGCGCAGCACCGCCCTCGATATGGTTCACGCGTTCCATCTCTCTCCTCCGCTTCTTGCCGTCGATAGCTTTGATTCACAACTCCTTTGCCGTTGGTATGCAAACAATAAAAACAGAAACAAAAATACAAAAGAAAAGAGTGCTCATCTTTTCTGTTTTGATGGAGGAACCAGCTGCTCCCTCGGCCGCTACGCTCAACATAAACCTGGGCATCCTGGGACATGTAGATAGCGGCAAAACCAGTCTCGGTATGCAAGCAAGCGTGATTTTTATATTATTATTCTTATTATTTTTGCATTAATCAATTTGCATGTTGATGGCGTTCAGCCAAGGCGCTGTCCACGTTGGCGTCTACTGCGGCGTTCGACAAAAACCCGCAGAGCAAACAGCGCGGCATCACGCTCGACCTTGGCTTCTCGGCCTTCACCACCGACCCATCACCGCGCCTACGCGGTTCGTGGTTCACCCCTCGCACACGCCACCTGTGCCACCACCCATCCCGCTCACACCGGGTGGCCGCTCCTCTAGACGCCGGCTATGACCAGGTGCAGTACACGCTGGTCGATTGCCCGGGCCACGCCTCGCTCATCCGCACCATCATCGGAGGCGCACAGATCATGGACCTCGCACTGCTGGTCATCGACGCCGTCAAGGGCATCCAGACACAAACCGCCGAGGTACTCCCTTGTGTGTGTGTGTGTGTGTGTGTGTGTGTGTGTGTGTGTGTGTGTGTGTGTGTGTGTGTGTGTGGGCTGAGCTCATGAGTGCCCTGCGCAGTGCCTGGTCATTGCCGAGATGACGACCGACCGGCTATTGATGGTGCTTAACAAAACAGACATGCTGCCGGCCGACAACAGGGCCGCGCACGTGAAGAAGGCCGAGGAGCGGGTGCGGCGCGGCCTCAAGGGCACCAAGTTCGCCGAGGCGCCCATGGTCGCCGTCGCCGCCTGTCCCGGAGCCGAAGAGGGCGCACCTCCTCTCGGCATTACTCAGCTCGTACGTGGTGGGTGTGTGTCGTGTGTCGTGTGTGTGTCGTGTGTGTCGTGTGTGCGGTGCGTCGTGCGTCGTGCGTGTCGCGCTGACGGTGCACGCACGTGCGTCAGATTGATACTCTGCGGGAGATGACGGAGCTGCCGCGCCGGTCGGCCGACGGTCCGTTCCTGCTGTCGGTGGACCACTGCTTTCCGGTCAAGGGCCAGGGCACCGTGCTCACCGGCACCGTGCTCTCCGGCTCCGTCAAGGTGAACGACACCATCGAGCTGCCCGAACTCAAAGTGCAGAAGAAGGTCAAATCGCTCCAGGTACTGTGCGTGTCGTGTGTCGTGCGCCGTGTGTGCCGTGTGTGTCGTGTTGCTCACGCTACGTGTGCGGCCTCGTCAAGGTGTTTCACAAACCGGTGCCGAGTGCCAAGCAAGGGGACCGGGTGGGCATGTGCGTGACCCAGCTGGACTCGAAGCTGCTGGAGCGCGGGCTGGCGGCCACCCCCGGCTCGGTGGTCACCATGACCAGCGCCATCGCCGCTCTCCGGCGGATCAAGTACTTCAAGCAGCCCATACTCAACCGCACCAAGTTTCATGGTACGTGCCACAGTCACAGCCGCAGCCAAAGCCAACGCACGACACGCACGCAATGACACACGGGTGATGGCTCACACGGTCATTGCCTCCCGCGCGCGCAGTGACGGTGGGGCACACGACCGTGATGGCGACTCCACTCTTCTTCTCTCTTCCCACTGGCGCCCCGCAGGAGTCTGCCCAGCTGCCGAGTACCTTAAGCTCCTCGCTTGACCTGTGTGTTGTGTGTGTGTGTGTGTTGCGAAAGAGCAAAGAAGCTCACGCACGCACGCACGCACGCTGCAGCCACGTTCGACTTCTCGCACGAGTACCTGCGACAGGACGAGATGCTGGCCTCCACAAGGGAACACCGGGTCGGGCAGCAGTGGGCTCTGCTCCGCTTCGAGAAGCCCATCACCTGCCCGCCCAACAGCCTCCTGATCGGGTCGCGACTCGACACCGACATCCGTAAGATTCCCCATTCCTCGCACCAGGTAGCCCTCTTCTTCCGCCGTCTAAGCGCCCATGTCGGGTGCGTGCGCGTGCAGACAGCAGTGCGTGCCGCATTGCGTTCTACGGTCGCCTGCTCGGCGCCGCCGACAGTCCCGACCAAGGCCTCAAGCTCTACAAGCACAAGCAGCGAGAAGGGTACATAAGGATCCCTCTGCCCGGCCTGGCTCACACACGCTGGCCATCTGTGTGTCGTGTCGTGTCGTGTTCTTTTCACTCGCGCACAGGGTGATCGATCGGGTGCAGGATGAGTATACGGTGATCGGCCGGGGCTTCTTCAAGAAGGAGACGGACCTCACCATCTTCCTGGGTCTCAAGGTGGAGGCCTCCACGGGCGAGGTGGGGGTGCTGGAGTCGCCCTTCGGCAAGACGGGCAAGTTCAAGGTGCACTTCCCCCAGGGCGTGCCCAAGGACCCCAAGGCCAAGCTCCACCTCAAGTACCGCACCTTCTTCCTCGCCAGCGACAAGCGGAAGATCGCCCAGTAGTAGTAGTAGGAGTAGGTAGGGGGTTACCACCACCGAAAAGCTAGAACACGAGAAAAAAGTAGTGGTGTTGATGTTTACTTTACTACATTTTACGATCGATCGCAGTTTCGCTTGGCGTGGCCCGCATTGTTGTTGTGCCGTCGTCGTCTGCGTCGATGATGTGCAGTCCTGTCCTTCTGTTCCTCCTCCCCCTCTTCTTCTTCTTCGCCCTCCTCTTCTAATGATCGCCCTTGGTGGTCTTGGACTCGGTTGAAGTGCGTCTTCCCAGCCCCTCCAGGCAGGTTAGTGATGGGTCGCGTGTCGTCGAGCAGCGACGCGATGCTGGGCAGGCGACTGGCCCGTGGCGGACACGACGCCGCCGAGTCCGACGCAGTGGCCTCCGGCGAGCCGGCGGCGTGGCTTCGTCGCCGCGCCCGCTTGGAGCGGTGACCCTCGTCGATGGACTGGTGTCTGAGCTCCCCTGACGAGGGCGGAGAACGGCCCGAAGCGGTGGCGAGGGCTGTGTGGACCATCCACGCGTTGACCAACTGGTCGTGTTGCTGGTGGTGCGAGTGCGGGTGCGGGTGGGTGGGTGTGGGGTTGAGGAGGTGCTGCAGCGACGAAACGGGTGGAGTGGGCGTGGGTTCGCTGGAGACTGGCGGCGCAGCGGCTGCTTGGGCGCTGGGCGATGTCGGGGCGGCTATGGAGTTGAACAGGGTCAGCGCCGAGTCCCCGTGGGGCGAGAACATCGCCGACACGCTCTCGTGCATCGCCTGCTCCGATCCACCGAGCTCTCTGAACCCCTGCACAACACCGGTAGCCGTCGTCACATGTTAGCCTGGATGCTCTCTCTCTCTCTCTCTCGAGAGAGAGGTTGATTGAGGGTACGCACGTGGATCATTTCCATGATCTTGAGCTGTAGCCCCGCGCAGTTGTTGCCGTACTTCCTCGCTATGGCGTTCTTCGGCGACGACTGCTCTCTCTTGGCACCTCCATCTGCGAGCGACACGACACGCGACATGGAATTGGTGGTGCGGAAGAGCGGCGCGATGAAGGTGGTGTGCGGCCTGCTCAAGTACCTTCCTCGGCCTGCGAGAGGTAGAGCGAGTGCGAGAAGACCTCGATGGGCGACGAGGTCACGGAGAGGTCCGCCAGCGAGCCCAGGGCCAGCTCGCTGCAGGTGAGCCGGAAGCAGAGGGAGAACTTGGTGCCGGAGCGCTGCTGGGAGGTGGTCAGCAGCTTGAGCTTCTTGAAGGTCGCCGTGTACACCCCCGAATGCCAATCGCTCTGTGTGGCGCACAAACGGTCAAACGAGATCAGGTGAGTGCGTGTGCGGTGGAGCGTAGTGCGTGCACGTGTGCGGTAACAGACTTTATATACCTTCTCGAGACGCACGGAGGTGACTCCGTCGATGGAGCGGTCGAGGGTGTCGCCGTTGTCGTTACGCACGACGCTGGCCTCGACGAAGACGCCCTCGCCGTCGCGCAGGGCCCAGTGGAGCTGGCGCAGGGCTTCTCCCGACTCACCGCCCGAGAAAGCTGCGGAAAGTAAGAAGCAAGAAGGTGGGTTAGGAACAGCCAAGCATAAATAGTACCTCACCCACAGTGGCTTACCACACAACAGTCCAAACTTTGTGGGAAACACCCAAACAAATAGCCGTGATCGCACCACCGGTAAAATGAAACGAAAATATTAAAATGGTGCATTGCGATTGGCTGGCACATCAGATGATCACGGCGAGGTCAAAAAAAGTTGACAAGAAAGAAGGATCGGCGTGCCTGCACCGGTGGCTTCTGGGCCAGAAGGAAGTGGCGGGACGATGAGGTAGACCGAGGGGTAGGGCTTCAGCAGGCGCTGGTACACCGTTCGGTTCTGTGGTTGCACCCCGATCTGCAGCATCACCCTGTCACCGCCGCAAGCGGTCGGTAAGCTCTCTTGCGAAAACAAAAAGAGGCGCGGTCAAGCGAAAATTGAGCGCGGGTCGCATACCAAAATAGAAAAGGACATAATAAAATTCGACCAATAAACGACGTCTGACAAACTGACAAAAAAAGTTGTCCCAGATGGCACTGCGGGCGTAGTGGGTGGAGGTAGATTGCAGGCTGGGGGGGAGATCGTACTTGTGTTGGGGGGCGGAAGCTTCTTGTGGGCGTGGCGGTGGCGGTGCTGCGCCCGCTGTGGGTGAATTGGTTGGTGGCTGAGGCTGCGGGCAGGCCGTAAGAGTAGCGAATGGGAGCTGCGGCGGCGGTGGCGACTGGTGGTCAAAGTGGTCGGAGTGGCGGTGGGCGTGCGAGTAGAGATGCGCGGCTGCGGTGGCCATGAGAGATTCGTGTGTAAGGTGCGTCGGGGCGGTGGTCTGGTGGGGAGCGAAGAGCAGAGGCGGGAGAGGCGGTCGGTCGTGTGGATAGCTGAGAGTCGGCGGGCCGCGCGTGAATGCGGGCGGCGGGAGCAAGAGACCAGACAGTGGTGGAGGCACAGATATTGACGTAATCCACCGAGGCTGCATCTGGGGCGAGAGGGAAAGAGATGAGGTAGTCGAGGTCTCTGTGGACGAAGCGCTCGTCCCCAGGAAGGGGTTCATGGGGCCTCGAAGCTTCGGGCAGCTGAAGATGACTGGAGTGAGCTTCTTGAGGAAGATGGGCGTGCGGTAGAGGGAGGTGATCGTGCGTGCGCGGTGAGGGACGGGAAAAGCGAAGAGAATGGCGAAGTCGTCGAGGGCGGGGGCTTTGCGGCCTCTTGGCGTTGTACGCCACCCGGCGGTTCAGCGTTGTTCGCTCCTCGTTGTCTTTGTACGCGGAGACGATCTCCCTCTCTGGTTCTTGTGTGCTCTCGGCTGTTGAGATTAATTGCCACTAGCCACTAAAACACACACCCCCAACTGAATGCCAGGGGACATACCCAGGAAAGTTGCCACCGGGTGGCGTGTTGAGCTGAAACAGCCATTCTCCGTCTTCTCGAAAGCCGCGTGTGCGCTGCCTTTCGGGCAGTCCTTGGAACATCTCCGGGCGGATTTCTGGCCTTCGGAAAGCGCCGCATTTAAGATATCTGGCGTGCCTGAACGGTCGGCCTATCCGCACCCCGGATTCCCAGGCGCGGGCCAACATCACGAAAGTTATTTGAATCATGTCAAATAGAACTCCACGGGGCCGTGAGAAGGAAGCCGTACAACAGCCTCGGCCCGCGCGCTTCTCTCCTCTTCTCCTCTTTCTCGGGCACCGAACCAACCCCCCAAAGAGACGCCCTCCACAGACCACCGCGGACGGCTCGCCCAATAACGGAGTGGTGAACAAGAAGAATTGTACAACACGCGCAGCTGGCGATGATGATAGTGACACGACTCTACATTGCAGCGGTCGCGGAGTGCACCACCATCTCCAGCCCTTCTCCTCCTTTCTCCATCTGGTACGCGCTGGAGAAGAAGAAGGGGTGTGTGTAGTGGGCATATCAATCAATCATACGGTTGGTGTGAAGAGATGAAATGCCCACGCAACACAACACGTAGGGGCAGCAGCCGTGGAGGAAAACGTACAGCTTGTTGGTGGCTTGCGTTGCGTGGCTTTTGTTTCCTCTTCGCCGGAGAAGTGAGTGCTCGTCTCGCCGGGGCGGGAGGGAGGCTCAACGGGCCGGACCTGATCGTGGGCCTGGCCCGCCGGGCGTGTTGACGAGTCGCAGGAGGCCCTTCTCGTAGTCGCCTATCTGCTTGTAGGCGGAGTTGATCTGCAAAAACTTGTCGGCGCAGTCGAGGCAGTTGGATTGCTTGTCGGGGTGATACTGGAGCGAGAGCTTGCGGAAGGCCTTCTTGACGTCGGCCATCGGCGCGCCTCTTGCTATGCCGAGGATGTCGTAGTTGGTCTGGAATTCGTCGTAATCTTTGTCGTACGTGACCTCCATCCCTCGCAGGATGAACACGCCCGCCACCATCGCAATAATCGCCAGCGCAAAGAGCCAGCCCCCGATGGAAGAGGAAGACGATGGAGAAGAAGGAGACGACGACGTCGAAGCGGCACCCGGTTTCCGCTTATCTTGCAGCCGCTTCGTGAGAGATGTGACGTATCGATGGCGTCGCCTCCGAATCGTCCTCTGCCGCTTCGCGTTCTCGTTCTCGTCCTCGTCGGGATTGTTGCGCGCCGACAGCTCCTTGAGCTTGCCCTCCTTGTCCTTCGTCTCGACGTGCTTGAAGTAGTCCTTGGCCGACACGATGCACGACGAAGTCTCGAAGCGGATGATTTCGACGGTGGCCATGAATTGGGGAGTGAGATCGCCCGTGTAGCCCGCCTTCCTGATTCCCTCCTCGATCGCCTCCTTCTTGTTCCATCCTCGTGCGAGAATCGTCTCGGGCGGGTAGACCTTGCTGTACTGCGTTGCACCCACCTTGAAGAGGATTCGAATGCCGTGCTTTCCCACTTCCCAATCGTCGAGTTTTTGGATGGTCTTGTAGGTCTTAGGCAAGATGACGCTCGCCGAGCACCGCAGGTAGGGGATGTCCTCTGCCGTGATGGGATTCTGGCGCGGGTCCTCGAACGCGCTCGCTCGAATGGTGCGCAGGAACTGGTCCGAGTGCAGCTGGACCGGCGTCATCGTGATGAGGGAGCCTCGCGCCTCGAACACGTTCCGCTCCTTCCCTTGCGCATCCACCTTCTTCACTCGCTTGGCCCAGGAGATGCACAGCGGGCACGAAGCATCCTGAAATTCAGGAGGGGCGCATTTCTGCTTCTCCAGATGGCTCACTACCGTGTCGAAGCAGTAGTAACACAACTCGCGAGTCGCCTTCATCTCTTCTCTCCTCCAACGCTTCTTCTTTGCTCCGTTTCCTCTTCCCCGCGCCTCGAATCGATCGACGCTCTCTCCTCCTTCCACGCACACGTGTACAAGTGTGTTTTGGCCTCATTTTCCACTGACCTTCATTTTTCCTGTTATTTTTGACGTCGACACCGTCACTCGAACCCACAAGCTTGCCAGGTCAGTGTTTCACCAGGTTGTGAGTGTTATGACAATGAAGTGTGGAAGACTCATCAGTACGTGGAAACTCGAAGGATTGTGCAAAATCGGAGGTGTCTTATTCACACAACATACGCTCAACATGCGAGCAGGCCGCTACTCTTTTCTGCTGGTTCACAGCCTTGCGAGCGTCCTTGGGCTGGTCAGCCTTGCCATCGGCCTGCCACTGCTCATTCCCTACCACGCCCACCAGGCTTAACTCGCGCCTTTTCGGCCAAGTGCGCCTGGTGGCCCCGCCACACGCAGAGAGCCGGACGATACTTGAGCCAACACGGAAGTGGAGCGTTAGCACCTCAGCGTCATGGAAACAACAACACTTTTACAGGGCGGCTTCCACCGTACGTGATCGTTTTCTTGGTGGCAGCGCGTCTTTGGACGTACTCCGTGCCTTTGGGGTGAACACCGTCTATAAAACGGCAGCAAGGGGTTGTTGGCGATGTGGTTAACGCGGTGGATGGTCGGCGGGTCGACGTACATTGAAACTGTCGTCGAGAGACGTGGTCGGCGCAGAGACCTTGAGGCCCACGCGTGGCAGCAGAGGGATGGAAGCAACGCGCGACGTCGGCCTGGCTGGTCGGTCGGCCGCGATGTCGGACGAAGCGTTCGGCAGAGAGAAGTTCCAGTTGGGCTCGTAGTAGTACAGGCAGGTCTTGGTCTTGTGGAGGGCCAACAGGTTCACAAAGTCCTGGCCCTCGGGGCCGGTGACGTAGGCCGAGCACCAGTTGAGCATATCCTGCACCTCCCGGTGGGTGTACTCGCCCATCGAAGGCGGCGCGCGCTTGAGGAAATCGGCGGCGTGCCACTCGAACTCGTTTGGCAGATAGACCTTTCCTTGCGCCTGTGTGTTGTGTGCGTGTCGTGTGTTGTGTCGTGAGTCAGATGATGGAACGAAGGTGTGGAGGTGGCGACCATGAGTACGTACATGCTTGACGACCAAGTGGCGGCAGAGGCGGTTCTGCGTGGCCTGTCGGAGCTGCTGCGCCACCAGCTCGGGCGTGTAGACCACGATTTCGGGGCTGCCCACCACGAGGTACGAGATGGCAAAGTTTAACAGCGGGTTGGGCTCCAGCGCGAAGCCCTCGAGCTCCTTGGACTTCTTCTTCAGGCTCTTCGCGAATCTGCTCCCCACACCTACGAGATGAAGCAAGCTCAGTCATCACCAATCAGTCTAACAACAACAACAACGGAATCGAGTGCATTGCAAGTGTAACAAACCGAAGATGTCGGGCTTGGACATGCGGGCGCGCAGAACGTGGTACTCGATGTCGAAGAGGGAGAGCGTTGCTCGGCCCACGCGGTAGGCCATCGTCTCCAGGTAGCTGAATCGGGGCGATCCGGCGGATGGAGCCCCCATCTCCACGTGTGCGTGGAGCAAGATGACGTGGTAGAGGTTGAGGAAAAACGTGATCACCTCCGCCCCGTTCATTTCTATCACGCCATAACATTTGGAGGTCAACATAATAACATCATCAAACTAACATGTGTGTTGGAAAGAAGGAATCGCCGAAGGGCTGGTGGTACGCACCTCCGAGATAGACTCGCTGCAGCTCGCTGGTGGCCTTCACGAAGTTCTCATACCTGGGGTCGAGGAAAATGCAGGCCACCGCCTTCTCGCCAAACTCATCCATCAGGAACGAATAATCCTGCGGTTCATGGGCAATGTGAGTGAGGGTTCGCGGCGTCGATGATATCGACAACAAATGGGGCTGCGTACGCGGTAGATCTCGAGGATGCGCGTGAGCAGGTTCTGCGCGACGAGGCACGGCGAACCGGCGCTGTCTCGGGCCGGGTAGATGGTGTTGAGGGCCAGCTTACCGCTCTCCATGGCGTCATCGCCATCGAGCACCTTGGGCAGCACGAGGTGCTGGGGTCTTCGCTGGTGGATGAACGCCAGGTTACTGCTCATGGGCGGCGACTTCTGCGCAGTGCTCGCCGCCGACGGAAGGACTCCCCACAGCAGGAACGACACCGCCGTATCCACCACCTCATCAAGCGTCTGTAGTTGCTCGTGTGCGGTGGTGCGTGTGTCGTGTGTCGTGTGTCGTGTGCGTACGTTGGTGTTAGTGTGACAGATTAAGAGAGAGTGGCTAAGCGAAGATGCAGAGGGAACGAACCTGTGGAATCTTTTGGACCTCCTGCAGCTTGGCGAGGTACTGGTTGACGATCTTCTGCAGGTCCTTCGTCCATTCGTCCTTCTCTGCCTTGTTCTTGGCGCGAATGGTGTGGACCTTTTTGACGTCTAGCCGCACCAGCTGGAACGATCTCGCGGCCTTGTCTCCGTGGTCCCCGCCGGCCTTGACACGGACCTCTCGAATCAAGACCAAGTCCATCGGCACCACCCTGCGCGCAGTGCCGCGACCGAAAAGTCAATCAATCGATTGTCATCACACGCGCACGCGCACACTGCTCGTACCCTTTGACGAAGAATTTGTCGTGACGCTTTCGCCTGGCGTAGATGAGCACGTCGTCAAACAGGAAGAACTGTCGCTCCTGCTCCTTCCCCTTGGGCGACAGCTTCACCAGCATGCCCTCTCGTATGAACTGGCGCCGCGTGGACACCAGGTCAAAGTCCTAGTGGGCAATCATCGTGTGTGAGATCACTATCAACCCAACGCTGCGTTGCATTGTCACAATGTGTAGGGTCGACGCGTACATGCAGGTCGGACAGCTGGTAGTATATGCTGAGGATCTTCTGCAGGTCGGAAGATATGACCTTCTTGGACATGATGTAGGCCGTGACGGTGTTCGTCTCCTTCATGGCCTCCACCAAATCGGCTGCAGAGAGAATCGATTAAGAAATAGATCGCGTTGATTGACGAAAGAGAGAGCGAGCGAGGGAGAGAGAGAGCGCACACACGCACATGCATCAACGCACACGCATCAACACACACCAACACACGCACACACGACACACACACGATACCTCTTGCCGGGTATCCCTCGGGTGCGTTGCCGAAGATCTCCTTGAGCATGGCGTGGTACTTAAGCACGCGGTACAGCGGCTTGCTCATGTAGCTGAATATCTGCTTGCCATTGAGCAGAGGATTTTGGTGTGCTTCCTGCGAAGACGACACGACACGCATACGCGCACACACAGTTTAGCTCAAGTGAGCGGCTCCACGCTCGCGATCGGCCGGCGGGCAGTGGGCGCGGGCACGACACCTTCCAGAATGATCTGAAGGCCGGAATCTTCTTGGCGTGCGAGATGACCGAGAAGGACCGCTCGTAGTTGTCGCAGTACATGCAATACAGCTTGTACCACCGTGTCTGTATGTGCCCCGACACCAACAAGTTGTGAGTTACAACATCGCGGCCATGCCTGTAAAAGTAAGGGCACACACGCACGCACGCCCGCCCGCACGCACCATGGCGAGGAATGTCTTGGGTCCGCTGCGGGCCAGGTCATTGTGTACGCTGGCGAACTGCTTCATCATGTCGGAGTTGACCTTGTGGATGAACTCGGCGGTGGAGACGATCTCCATGGTCATCTTCCGGTCGAGCACCTGGCTCTCGCGCAGCGGCGTGATGAAGGCCCGAATGAGGATGTCCAGGTCGCGCAGGTAGACCGCCTCCGAGTCGATCAGCCTACGGAACAGGGCGGTGATGCGTGACGTCATCTTCTCCTTCAGGCGCGGCTTGAGCGCGACCGCTGCGTCGCCCGCCACAGTCCCCTCGGCCGGAGCGCCCGGCGTCACCGCCGGGTCGTCGCGAGCGGCGGTTCTCTGCACTTTGGCGAGCAGCTGCCCGCGCGAGTCGCCGAGCGCCTCACGCTGGGTGTTGCCCATGAACGACTCGAGCGTGATGAGACCGCTGGTGAGGTCCATGTCGTCATCGGTACAGCTGCCGGTCCCCTGATGACGTTCCTCCTCCACCACTTCTTCGTCTTCGTCGTTTTGCAGGATCTCCCCTATCTCCTTCTCCAGCTCGGTCAGCTCGTCGTAGCCGCTGTCGAGCAGCCTGCGCGGGTCCCGCATCAGCTCCGTCGGCTGGGAGTCGTTGCAGAGCAGCTTCCGGGCCTCGTGGACCTGCGCCAGCTGACTGGCGAGCAGATTCGAGCGCTCCTTGGCCTCGTGGCTGTTCTCACCGCCGGTCTCCGCGGTATTGACGGCGGCGATGGCCTCCAACAGATCGGGGGCCGACGTGCTTAGGTTGCCCGACGTCCTGGCCGAGCCGATACCGACTCGCCATACGCCTAGGGGAGAAGATACATATTTTAAATAAGGTAATAAAATATCTATACATATCCATGTTTGTATCGATGCGTAGCCCCAGACCATCATTTGTAAGAGGGGGCGGGGTGCCCTACCTGTTATGCGGGGTCGCACCCCTCTTTCTTCGGCGGCCTTCCCGCCCCATGAGCTGCGCATATTGATGTGTCGCTGCGTCTCTTCTTGTTGTGTTTCCCTTTCAAACGTACCCGCTGCAGCTTCTTCAATTTCTTTTCATGAGAGGTGAAAAACGCACTGCAAGAAAGGAAAGAGCTCTGATCGGGGCTGTTGCTGCACAGTACGGCCTCCGGTGATGGCTTTCAGGGGGCTGAGACCCAGCCGAGTTCACTCATGCGCTCGTACAGCAGCTCACCGAACCGGTCGTAGCCCCTCGCATTGAAGTGTAGCTCTGCACAACAATAGTGGTTGAGTATTGAAGCGGCGCATTGTGGTGGTGGAGGGGGGGGACTAGTACGGTCCTCGTCCCAGATCTGCCGCCGCTCGGGGTCGCTGAGGCCGAAGTAGGGAAGCAGCGCGGCCAGATCGAAGAACTCGGTCTTCTCCTCTGCCTCGGCAAACCGCCTGCAAGTCGAGTGAACGAGCTCGTTCAGTGGGCACGCAACACAGCGCAGCGCAGCGCAACGCACTTGAGGTCATCGTTGATGCCCTTGCGCTTCTCGGCCATGCTCAGGTACTGGCGTCGGTTCTCCATGTGGTGCTCGGGAATGGAGATGGCCAGCGTGCGGCAGCCGTGCGCGTGCGCCGTCTTGTGCAGGCTGCAGATGGTGGTCGCGATCTGCTCTCGCGTCTCATCGCTCCACAAGTCGTTCGTGCCTATGCACACACCGCACACACCGCACACACCGCACACACCGCACGCACGCGCCGGACGGGTGAGCTCGCTGAAGCAGGGTGCGTTGTGTGTGGCATGGTAACACGGGTGAACGAACCGCCGAGGATGAAGACAAAGTCGAAGCCCGGCACGCGCTGCAGCTGCTGCGGAAGTCGCTCCACCATCTCCGCGGTCGTCTCGCCCGACACCCCCGCCTCCACCACCTGTCCAACCACACCACCACCACAACGCGACGTGATCAACACCTTTCCTCTTTCAAAGTCAGCGGAGGGGGGGGGTTACAACCTGCCAGTCGGGGGCCGCCGACAGGAGCGCCCGAAGCCGAGCCGCGTACGGATGACTGGGGAGTCCCACAGACTGGTAGCCCGCGGTTAGACTGTCGCCGAAGGCCAGCACCGCCCCCCTCCTCACCATCGCCATTTTATAAATAATAAAAATTAGTAATTAATAAGTCCAAAAAGAATGTTGAACCAAAGTCCGGCACAGGCGGGCAAAACATGGGCTTGGCTGAGAAAGTTGAAAAAGCGACGGAAATTGAACTCCGTGGCTTGCGTTTCGCCAACAAGCGAGGGCGAGGTAACCTCACATTAGATGAACTAACTCGGACGGCCGCCACGTCAGAAACGGCTACGACTCCAAAGGCGCGAACTACCCCAAGAAAACCTCGACGGACAGAGGGCCATAAAATCTAAGAAAAGAGAGGAAGGGAAGAAGAAAGAATGGAAACGTGGTTGGAATCAGTGGCGGCGTTGCCGATGGCCACCTCGCAAGAACTGAGGTGGGGCGTCCTCCTCGGCATGGCCATCGGCGGCAGCCTCGTTGCTCTTATCAACTACATACGCGACTGCCGACGGCAACACATTGGTTTCGCCCCCTCTCTTCATTTTTGCATTTTATTTTATTTTTTCATTATTTAGATTCAATTTTGACGTAAATAGATTCAATTTTATTACTTGAATTAAATATCATTTTTGGGTGTAATGCAGACAAGTTGGTGGAGGAGAAGGTGGAGCGCATTTTGGCCCTTGTGGAGGAGCGACGCGGTGAAGTGGAGCGCCGCGTGCGCGAGGAGAGCGGCAACGACGCCACCAAGCAGGCCAAGCCGCAAGAAAGCGCCAAGCCGGCGAGCCCCAGCCCGGCCGCCAGCACGAGCACCACCTCCTCCAGCGGCGCCAGCAACGCCGGCTGGGAGCAGAAGCGGCCCTACGCCCCAGCCTCCTCGTCCCAGGTACTCAGCGCAGTCCTCAATCCCCGCATTTCCGGCGTGCGCAGTGCATTAGTGATCGCTTAGTCGCATTTGCAATGCCTGATGGCGCGGTGGCAGCAGAAGTCGTCTCTCCTCAAGACGGCTACGACCACTCGCTCGTCGCCTCTGGCCTCTTCCGCGTCGGCCACTTCGCCTGCACCACCGTCCTCCTCTTCGTCGTCGTCGTCGTCGTCGTCTGAGTCATCTGCGTCTTCTTCCTCGGCTTCAGGTACCCCATCTACGCCCCCCCCCTGCTGCGATGTACCACCCTCGCAGGCTCCTCTCGGCTGACCAGAGTGGTCCACTCTGTCGCGCGCAGGGTCGCCCACCAAGGGCGAGAGGCCCAAGCTGCAGAAATCGTACAGTACTGCCAGTACGTAAAGCCCCCCCCCTCCACTTCTCCCTCCCACTCTCCGTCCGTTTCGGCCGTCAACACTCACGCCTGTCCAACACACACGATACACACAACACACACACAACACACACACGACACACACACGACACACACGACACACACCAGCCATTTGGAGAGGTGAAGACGAGGCCACATTGCGAAAGAGGTGCGGTCACCTGCAGTGCTTAACCGCGGCAATGCCGGTTGGTTTGTAGTGCTCACCATCGTCATCGTCGTTGATGGGGACTGTGCGTCGGCGCGCAGGCAAAACCTGGAGCGGCAGAGCAGCATGCAGAAGCTGTACGGCATGGAGGCCGAGATCGCCAAGAAGATCGAAAAGAAGACCGAGCCGCTCATTGAGCCCATGTGCAAGTGGCTTTATGAAGTCGTAGGCGAAGAAGGTAACCGCGGCGGGAGCTACTGCTCGCTGACATGCGTGTGTCGTGCATGCCGTGCGTGTCGTGCGTCGTGCACGCCTTAGCGTCCCTTACCCCCGATCCGCATTCCAGCCACCGACCAACAGTTTCCGGACAGTCTCAAGAGCGGCCGCCTGCTGTGCGCATTGATGAACAAACTGTGGCCAGGCATCATACCCGATGTCCACACGCGACCCATTGCCCTCCTCGAGCGGGTACCCTCCTCCCCTCTGCTCTGCCTCTCTGGGCGTGCGCCGTGTGTCTGTCGTGTCATGTGTCGTGTGCGTGTTGCGTGTGGCCCACCACTCATCAACTACTCCGCCTACTCCACGTTCTCCGCAGGAAAACATACAAAAGTATCTCGATGCGTGCGCCAAGATGGGCATCAGGAAGGACGATCTTTTCGGCATCAGCGATCTCTACGAGGAGGTACGCGGCTCGGCTGATCGATCACTTTTTATTTTATTCTATTCGTTCCTCTATGGCTTGCCTTACGTGGGCCTCGCCAGCTGGCCGCCCGCGGCGCCTGGGCTGTCAGTCCTTGTCATCCGAGTGCCGGCCGGCTGGCCATTGGTCACCGGGGATCGTTAATGGGTGAGATTGGCGCAAACGTCACTACTTCTGACAAGTGTAATCATCCACCGTTGGTGGTGCGTGCGTGCGTGCAACGTGTTGTGTGTCGTCTGTCGCAGAAATACCTCGCAGGCGTGGTGCAGAACGTGTACGCCGTGGCGCGCTACGTGCAGCAGCGCAAGTCCTGGGTCGGGCCCATCCTCCAACCGCCCGCCGTCGAGAAGGCTTCCGCCGACTGACACCACCACCCACCACGACATGCCCGGTTGGTCCGGTCAGCCGAACAACATCTTCAAGTGAACTTTCAGAGCAACACAGCCCACCCGGCCCTCCCTGGATACGGGGCGACCAACCGCAATCCCCGAACTGGGTGGCTCCACAGTGGCACAGGGGCGCACGAGAAAGTGAGAAGAGGGAGTCGTGCAACTGGCGAGATAGGCGTGTCCACCAGGACCTGGCGCAGCGAGGTCCAGATGCGGTCGTGTCTCGATTCCGGTTGGACGTTCTTCCCCGCATGTGGGCACCACAGAAAGGAGGGGCTACAGTCCTCTTTTCTTTCTCTGTACGCCAGACAGCAGCAGCTCGCTCCGTTCCTCCCCCGATGCGGCATCACCAGCCCGGGTCCCAACAGCCACCACCACTCCCACCTCCCCACTACACCACCTTCACCTGGGCCATGAGTGCGGCGGCCACCTACGCCCCTTCCCCACGACCTCCACCGCCAGCGCCCAGCGAACCCAGGTTTGGCCTTCAATCCCTTCGGAGATCGCTGGCCGAGCTCGAGATTAAGTGGTTTGGTTTGGTTGGTGTTGGGGGGGGGATGTGAACACAGGGCGATGATGCAGATGGGCGCCCAGCCGCCGGCTCGCACGGTCTATCAGCGCGCCCTCAAGCCCAGCCCGTGCGTCTACTTCGTCGTGCCTGCGCTCCCCGCCGTTGGTGCGTCTCGAGAGTGGAGGGTTAGGGTGTACATAGCCCACCCATCCATCGACCACCCTCCACAAGATGAACCAAAAGCGTGCATCCTCACTTACATCCGTGTCACTGTGTTTTGTTTTTACCTCCGCCGCGCAACAGAATCCTCGCAGTTCCAACAGCTGCGACTGCTCCGCCAGACCTTGGACCAGCCCGACGTCGGCGGCGGGGTGTGGGTCGAGGCCGGCCTCGTCGACGAGCAGGGCAACCGCCTCGCTGACTCCCTCGACGGTATCACCGCCGTCCGCCTCCAAAAGGTGCCCGTTTTAGCTCCGAAAAAGAGAAAAGCGATTTTGGGCTGAGGCTCCAGGGTGTGCTCGGCGTGTGCTTAATGCGCTGTACTGTGTTTCCGCGCGTGTTCCACACAGAGCGGGTGGCACGATGGGGTGTACACGGCGACGTTCAAGAAGATCAAGCTTCTCATTACCTCGCAGCAGAAGGCCGGTTCCCAGTTCTGCCTGCGCTTCGCCCTCAAATGCGCCTCGCTCGACCTCGGGCCGCTGGGCGAGATGGCCGTACTGTCCAACCCGATGGCCGTCTTCTCGCACACCCAGTACTTGGGCGGGTCTTCGCCCGGCTCCTCCTCCGCCTCATCTTCATCTTCTTCATCATCTTCTTCTTCGACCATCATCACCCGCAAGTACGCCCACAACCCGGTCGGCCTGCAGCTCAAAGTGATGGAGATGATTCACGTGCGTACAAGCAAAACCCACCCACAACAATGCGTGATGAAGATGAGATGTGGTTTGGTGGCTGAGGGGATTGTGTTTTCTCAACTGTCTTATCTTCTTCTCGTGCGCTTCAATCTTCCAGGCCTGCAAGGATTGGGCGGTTCCGAGGAGGCGCTGCACCAGTGCGTCGCCGCCGTGTTCGCCGACGGCTTCTCCGCCAGCACGATTCCGGAATCTCTACTGGGCCGTTCCACGGAGCCTAGCCGTAACCCAGCAACAACCTCATCATCTGGCGACCCCGCGCGTCCGCCGACAACGCTCTTCGACGCGGCCCACACCCCGATCTCGTCGGTCCCATCGTCATTGGCCGCTCACTACGCGGCCTTTAACAACTGCACCAACGGCCATCGCGCATCGTCGCACTTCCATTCGTCGGCTGACGAGGCGACATTTCTCCCGCCGCCCGAGCCGACCACGTCGTCTCGCGGCAAGAGGCACCGCGGGCTCGACGCTGCCGCAACAACCTCCAGGCCATCAGATCTGGCGGCCCCGATCCAGCCCCAGCCGCTGCTGCCGTCGCTGTCGTCAGCCTTCCACGTCGTGGGGCGCCCGACCACAGTGCCGCCGCTGCTTCCTTCGCTGCCCTCCATCTTCCCCTCCCTCGCGTTCTCGCCACAACCGTTACCTGCTTCGTCGTCAGCAACGCCATTGTCACCGCCGGACGTCGTTGGCGGGCCGGCATCGCTGCGCGGCCTCCTCTCGCTGCTGGGCGAAAAGGTGGCGAGCGACAGCAACCAACGCAAGCACCCGTGGCCAGAGGGCGGCGCCATCGACCACCGGCGACCGCCATCGAGCGCGAAGAGACGGCGAACCAACGCTGGCGCGCGGGCGAGAGCACCCGACAGAGCACAGCGCTGAGTCGCCGCCACACACACACCGGTCGAATGTAAATGAAAAGCACATATCACTGTGCGAATTTGATGTAGAACTAAAACTAAGCAACGGTGGTCTCCTTGAGGCATCGGACGCACTGGCAGACGAAGTTGTACTCGAGGAGGTCGGCCTGGCGTTCGGCCAGCGGTCGGTCGTTCTCGATGTAGCTGTGGGTCAGCTCCTCGCCCTCGGCAATGTCGCACAGTGCCACCACCACCGCCTCCCGATTACGCCCGAACTTGACTTGTGTATTGGGCTCGCACGAATGCTGTGTTGCGTGGTACAGTTCCGGTCAGTTCACCGAAAGTGGGTGGGCGTGTATGTATGGGTGTGTGTTGCGTGTTGCGTGTTGCGTGTTGCGTGTTGCGTGTTGCGTGTTGCGTGTTGCGTGTTGCGTGTTGCGTGTTGCGTGTTGCGTGTTGCGTGTTGCGTGTTGCGTGTTGCGTGTTGCGTGTTGCGTGTTGCGTGTTGCGTGTTGCGTGTTGCGTGTTGCGTGTTGCGTGGCGAAAGGGTGCGTACGTTCATCATGGCCGCAATGGGGAAGAGTCCGAAGCCCTCAAACGGAGGGAACAGCTCCACCGGCTTGTTGTCATCTTCCTCTTCGGCCGTCTCTGCTTCACTGTCCGACCCCCGCTCCGCCTTGCTCTTGCCCTTGCCCTTCCTGTCTCCCTCGTCCTCTTCGCTGTCTTCGTGGTGCTTCGCTTTGGCCTTCTTGTCGTGGGCGTGATGGTGGCCCGAACCGCCGTCGGCGTCTTCGTCCTCGTCGTCGTCATCGCATTCATCGTCATCGCCTTGTATCTGTTCGACCAGCGTGAGCAGCTCCGACATGGCGTTCAGCCTCTCCCAAGTGTTCTGCGTCGTGTGCGCATCGGTGAACGACGGCAGCTCGCCGTTACCCAGCTCGCCCAGAGCCGTTTCTTGCGCCTGTGCCTCCCTGCGGTGACCATCACTACTATTAGCCGTGTGCCGTGTCGTGTCGTGCGTGTCGTGCCGTGTTATGTCGTGTGCCGTGCGTGTGCCGTGTATTCCAGGGGAAGGCCCGCAGGACGTACGAAGGGAAGAGGTGGTCGTGGAGGAGCGTGGCGTAGGTCTGCAGCGGCGACACAATGCGGATGGCGTTCTGGTTCATTTCGAGGAGCCCCAGCAGATGCGAATAAAAGTCAGGCGTGAACAGCTCCGCCAGCGGCCCCTTGCCCTGGCCTGGTGTCGTCAGCGTAGTGTGAGTGGTGGCCGCGTCGCCATCGCCATCGCAGGACGCCACAGTGGTAGTGGCAGTACCTTCGGTGAAGAACGGCGAGGGAGGGAGGAAGAGGGCCATCGCTAGCGACGTGTAGGACTCGTCGAGCAGTTGCTGTAGCATCTCCTGCGAGAACTCATCGTCGTCTTCGTCGTCTTCGTCTTCGTCGTCGCCATCATCGCCGTGGTCGTGCGCGGCTGCCTTGCGCGACTGTCGGGCGGCGGTGATGACCTCGAGCCAGGGGCGGTGGCAAAACGAGTCCATGAAGCGCTGGGCGTACCCCAGATCCAACCC
>NW_004457596.1:76652-77687 GCF_000313135.1 Acanthamoeba castellanii str. Neff
ACGTCGTTGGCGGGCCGGCATCGCTGCGCGGCCTCCTCTCGCTGCTGCGCGAAAAGGTGGCGAGCGACAGCAACCAACGCAAGCACCCGTGGCCAGAGGGCGGCGCCATCGACCACCGGCGACCGCCACCGAGCGCGAAGAGACGGCGAACCAACGCTGGCGCGCGGGCGAGAGCACCCGACAGACCACAGCGCTGAGTCGCCGCCACGCACATTGGTCGAATGTAAATGAAAAGCACATATCACTGTGCGAATTTGATGTAGAACTAAAACTAAGCAACGGTGGTCTCCTTGAGGCATCGGACGCAGTGGCAGACGAAGTTGTACTCGAGGAGGTCGGCCTGGCGTTCGGCCAGCGGTCGGTCGTTCTCGATGTAGCTGTGGGTCAGCTCCTCGTCCTCGGCAATGTCGCACAGTGCCACCACCACCGCCTCCCGATTACGCCCGAACTTGACTTGTGTATTGGGCTCGCACGAATGCTGTGTTGCGTGGTAGGTACAGTTCCGGTCAGTTCACCGAAAGTGGGTGGGCGTGTATGTATGGGTGTGGGTGTGTGTTGCGTGTTGCGTGTTGCGTGTTGCGTGTTGCGTGTTGCGTGTTGCGTGTTGCGTGGCGAAAGGGTGCGTACGTTCATCATGGCCGCAATGGGGAAGAGTCCGAAGCCCTCAAACGGAGGGAACAGCTCCACCGGCTTGTCGTCATCTTCCTCTTCGGCCGTCTCTGCTTCACTGTCCGACCCCCGCTCCGCCTTGCTCTTGCCCTTGCCCTTCCTGTCTCCCTCGTCCTCTTCGCTGTCTTCGTGGTGCTTCGCTTTGGCCTTCTTGTCGTGGGCGTGATGGTGGCCCGAACCGCCGTCGGCGTCTTCGTCCTCCTCGTTGTCGTCATCGCATTCATCGTCATCGTCCTGCATCTGTTCGACCAGCGTGAGCAGCTCCGACATGGCGTTCAGCCTCTCCCAAGTGTTCTGCGTCGTGTGCGCATCGGTGAACGACGGCAGCTCGCCGTTACCCAGCTCGCCCAGAGCCGTTTCTTGCGC
>NW_004457596.1:77728-80456 GCF_000313135.1 Acanthamoeba castellanii str. Neff
TGTCGTGTGCCGTGCGTGTGCCGTGTATTCCAGGGGAAGGCCCGCAGGACGTACGAAGGGAAGAGGTGGTCGTGGAGGAGCGTGGCGTAGGTCTGCAGCGGCGACACAATGCGGATGGCGTTCTGGTTCATTTCGAGGAGCCCCAGCAGATGCGAATAAAAGTCAGGCGTGAACAGCTCCGCCAGCGGCCCCTTGCCCTGGCCTGGTGTCGTCAGCGTAGTGTGAGTGGTGGCCGCGTCGCCATCGCCATCGCAGGACGCCACCGTGGCAGTGGCGGTACCTTCGGTGAAGAACGGCGAGGGAGGGAGGAAGAGGGCCATCGCTAGCGAGGTGTAGGACTCGTCGAGCAGTTGCTGCAGCATCTCCTGCGAGAACTCATCGTCGTCTTCGTCTTCGTCGTCGCCATCATCGCCGTGGTCGTGCGCGGCTGCCTTGCGCGACTGTCGGGCGGCGGTGATGACCTCGAGCCAGGGGCGGTGGCAAAACGAGTCCATGAAGCGCTGCGCGTACCCCAGATCCAACCCGCCGGCGGTCTCGGAGGCGCCTGCATGGAAACATGAGCGCCACGCGTTGGGTCACTTGATGTGAAGCGGAAGCAAAGATCGAGACGTCGTGCGAGCGTGGTGTGTACGGATGGTGTTGAAGACCCGGACGACGACGTGGGCGGCCAGGAGGAAGAGCTCGTTGTGCTCGACAGCGTGCTTCTTGAACACGACGAGCGGGTGCAGCTCGGAATCCACGCGACCCACGCACAGGGCTTCGTGGTGCTCGGCGTAGGCCGCATCCCTGCAGCGCTCGCTGCAGTACATCTCTCCGCAGGCGTGCCAACACTCCACAACGTCAGTCCGCAAGAGCACGCCTTCTGGCAGCGGCGTGACTTCGTCGTCGTCCTCGTCCACTCTGCAAAAATGATTGATCAATCGTTGGCCATCAATCGCAAATCACCACCCGAGAGGCGGTCGGAATGGCTGCCGAGTACCCGAGAATCGCCTCCGTTTGCTTTTGATGCCAATTAAATTGGGCCTCGAGCGACTGGAGGAAGGTGAAGCAGTGGCTGCACGTCCAGGCGCGGTGCCGGTTCGACACGTCTTGCACAGCGACAAAGGGCAGCTCCTTCATCACGGCTGCTCCGGCGGAGAAGCATCGAAGAGAGAAGGCACCTCGTCCCTTGTCCTCATCTTGTGATGCAGCCGAGGGATCGATAAGACGAACCTCCACCTCCTCTGGCAGGCCGCTCGCCACAACGGGAAGCAAAGATGAGCCGGAGGCGTCAGTTGTGGCCATCTTTCCGATCTCTGTTTCTTTTCTTTTGCATGTTTTCTTTCCGTTCCCGCCCAATTGCTGCCCTCCATCTTCCTGGCGTGGTGGAAGCAATTTAATCTCTTTACATCTGCAACACCATTCCAAAGCACCTGGCGGGCCTGCTCGGTGCGTGCTGGCTTAGGAGCGCATCCGAACGACGCTGTCGGTCTCCTCGCCCTGGGGTGCAGAGAGATGTGAGTTTGCCGTAGCAGTGAACACCGGGGAGAAGTGTGGCGTACCTCAGGAGGGATGTAGGCCTTCCACTTCTCAAGCCTCTTCATGTACTCCTAATAGATGAAATAATTGGGTTTTTAGAGGGGGGCGCGAAAAGAAGAATTCACTGCCAGGGCCGAGCGATTTACCTCAGCCAGGGGGCGGCACTTCTTACGATAGTTCACACCCTCCCTGTAGTAGCACTGCGAGAGCTGGGTCTGCAGTTCGGCCATTTCCTCGGTCGCGACGATGTGCTCCACCACGCGCTGCCTGATCGCCTTCTGGTAGGCCACGGGGTCCTCCGTGTCGAAGTCAGTATCGTTAAAATCGGGAACAGCTCGTCCGCTCGACATCTTCCTTCCTTCTCCTCTCAATGAAAACAACAATGTTTGATAAATCAAAACATAATTCATTTCTCTTTGTCTCCAAGAAATCACACGGAAAATGCAGCTGCCGCCTGCTTCCTGGCCTGGGCCAGGGCGCACGCGATGGGCTCCTCCATCTCCCTGCGCTTGAAGCAGCGCGCCCAGTCGGTGAGGGTCTCGCCTTCCTTGTCCAGAATGTCGCATCGGGCGCCGTACGCGATCAGCAACCAGAAGAGATCGTGGCTGCCTGCACGCGCGCGCGTGGTGATGGAGACGATGATGAGGCGAAGGAGGAAGAGCGAAGGAAAGAGGGGAGATATGGACCTCGGGCGACGGCATTGTGGATGGGGGTGACCTTCGCCCTGTCGCAAGCGTTGGGCGATGCTCCGTGCTTGAGGAGGAAGGCGGCGGTGGCGGTCTTCCCGGCATAGACGGCCAAGTGGAGCGGCGTCGTGCCAAAGTTGTTGGCGGCGTTGCTCATCTTCTTGTCGAATTCGATGAGAGCCTGCACGACGCCACTATAGCAGCCGACGCTGTGGTGAGCTCGTTGTGGATAGCGGGATAAGGCAGAGGAGAAGGTACGTATGTCCATTGACGGCGGCAATGTGGATTGCCCTGTTGGCGTCCGTGGCTTTCTCGTCCGCCTTCACCATGACGGGGATCAACTGGCGGATGATATGCGCGTGGCCAGCCTCGGCAGCCCTGAAGCGAGGAGAGGTGTCACGATGAGATCGAACACTCGCAACGGACTCTTTCACGGGAGCTGACGCCAAAGAGCAGCTGTACCGTGATAGCAGTTCGCATTGAACCTGTTCGTCCGGCCATAGCTTACGCTGGTGAAGCACGGT
>NW_004457596.1:80930-90263 GCF_000313135.1 Acanthamoeba castellanii str. Neff
CAAGCGTTGGGCGATGCTCCGTGCTTGAGGAGGAAGGCGGCGGTGGGGGTCTTCCCGGCATAGACGGCCAAGTGGAGCGGCGTCGTGCCAAAGTTGTTGGCGGCGTTGATCATCTTCTTGTCGAATTCGATGAGAGCCTGCACGACGCCACTATAGCAGCCGACGCTGTGGTGAGCTCGTTGTGGATAGCGGGATAAAGGCAGAGGAGAAGGTACGTATGTCCATTGACGGCGGCAATGTGGATTGCCCTGTTGGCGTCCGTGGCTTTCTCGTCCGCCTTCACCATGACGGGGATCAACTGGCGGATGATATGCGCGTGGCCAGCCTCGGCAGCCCTGAAGCGAGGAGAGATGTCACGATGAGATCGAACACTCGCAACGGACTCTTTCACGGGAGCTGACGCCAAAGAGCAGCTGTACCGTGATAGCAGTTCGCATTGAACCTGTTCGTCCGGCCATAGCTTACGCTGGTGAAGCACGGTCTGTATGTATGTCAAGTGGCCCTGTGAAGCTAGGTGGACACTAGAGTGAGCGACCAAAAGAAAGGAGTGATGCGCCAAGCCCCGCATACCTGCCCAATAGAGACGATTGCCGATCCTTCGCCGAGAACCGGTGCCCTGCATTTGCTTGACGTTGTCGAGCATGAGCGTCCTCCAACACCTCTCGCCTTCAATGACAGCCAGCGGACCACCAAAGTGCCTCTCGTAGAGCCGCTTCCACAAGACTGGTAGACGAGTAGGCGTGAGCACAAGAGTTGAATGTTGTCAAAAACGAAACGCAAGAAGGTACCATTATCCTCGAGAATGGTACTAAGAAGCTCACAGCAGGTTGCGGCCAGAGAGAAGATCTGGGAGTCGCCTTCTTAGACAAGGGGGAATTGAGCGTGGGCAATGGTAGAGCAGGTACCTCCTCGGTTGGCAGGAACGAGACGATGTGCGCCAGGCACTCTGGCGGGAGGAGTACGAGTAGACTGTCGGGCTGCGAAGCTTCGTCGGCGATTGGCTCCTGTGACTCTTCTTCCTCCATGCCCGCGAGCGCTTCCTTCACCTTCACCACCGCTGGCGCGCTCAAGAACAGCCTTTGTTTGCGCAGTAGCGCAAACGCCGCTTCTTCGCTCATCTCGAAAGAAAGAAGCAAAATTCCAAAGATAATCTCGGCCCTCGTTGTCAACTCATCGCTTAGCCCCAGGCGCTGCCGTATCAGGACGAGCGTGCCTGCCTTGTATGCAAACATTTGTTCTGGCCACATCATACCTCTCTTCCTCTTCGAGTGCGAAGTCTGGCAGCCGATTTTCGTCACATCCTTCGTCGTCATCTTTGTCGCTTCTTTATGCTTCTGCCAGTGCAAGTAGCGGCTGACCACTTGCCAACGCGCTACTCGCAGCTCCATCATCTTTTGCCTGCGTTTCGTTTTCCCGCCCTTGGCAAGCCGGCGTAGTTTTATTTTGGTTTATTTGCGGACGCGTAGTGGAAGGTGGCAGTCGTGCTTACTTGCTGCGCACCTTCTTCCACTTGAAGAGGGTCTTGACGTTGCCCTTGCTGTCCTCGACCTTCATCTTCTTCACACCGGCGCCCTTGCTCATCATCACCTGTCTTTTGGACGACACCTTCTCCACGACCTGGGCCAGCGACTTTTCCCTCTGCATCCTCTGCTTCAGCTCGCTGTATTGGCGCTTTCGCGAGCTGGCGATGGCCGCCGTTTGTCCCGCAACCACGGGCGTGGTGAACAACTCCTGAGACCATGAAGAGGAGAGAAGAGGATGTCAGTCTTGACCACCTCGCAATCACGCTCGTCAACAGGATGGATGAACCTCGGATTGCAACTGCTCAAGGGTGGGGCGATTGAAGCGGCGATCAACGAGCTCGGGCAGCGTGTTGAAGTAGTTCTCGGGCCGGAAGGTGAGAGCCTGGTCGAACGTGTCCACAAAGACCGTGTGCGTGTTTGCTGACCTGCCGCTCGACCCAAGAAGATGGAGACTGCTCTGCAGGCGCTCAATTTTCTACGAGAAGAGTCGTGACATACGTGGATAGTGAGCACACGTGCACAAGTCAGGACGGGTTGGAGAGAGTGGGAGTGCGTGGGTACCTTTTTCTCGGTTTGGCGAGCCGCAACGTAGTACATCATATCTTGCGTTTTCATGTTCACCATTTGCGTTTGAGTGCGCCGCTTGCCGCGTCTTGTCCTCGTGTGTACCCCTCCCTTTTGTGAAAAGAAAAAATAATCGTGGGTAAATTAAATCGCCACGATGAACGGATAACTGTGGAAATTGAGAGATTTAAACGTACCACCGTCTTTGATTTGATCATCTTGAAATAGAACTCATCTGGATTCCTGTTGGCCGCCTTCACGCGCAGGTTCTTGAGGACGGCCTGCTTCTTCTTGTAGTCGCGAGCGCGGAGCTTGTAATCCTTCTTCTTTTCGAGCAGGCCATACCTTTGCCTCGCGCGAGGCTGCGCTCTTTCCTTGTGCGCACGTTGTAGATCCTTTACAAACGACATGGTGCCCTATGCGTTCGATTGCCGTTGCCGAATTGCCAAGATGTGATTTCGGCGCTGGGTGCCTTTTTCCAAGCCTTTATTTTCTTTTCTTTTTCCTGTGAAGAGGCTGCACGAATCGCGCCTACTTCAACGCGGAAAACTCCGTTGCCCTGTTTGGCGCCTTTTTTGCCAGTTATTTCCCAGTTCGGCATATTGCGGGCCAATGGCTGCGCGTGGCGCCAAAATACGACGAAAGGGGACGCAATCTTTTTTTTCTTTGTACGCTCCTCCTCACAAGGACATCCATACCCCCCTTACTCTCCTCCTTCCGGCCTCGGTAGCTTCGTCTCGTCGTAATCAACATGAGGGAAATCATCTCTATCCACATTGGTCAGGCTGGCGTTCAAGTCGGTAACTCGTGCTGGGAGGTGCGTAGTCCTTCAATTGCGAGTTGCTGATCTCTCTCTCTCGGTCCTGCACGCCAACATGCTAAATTCGTCTCGGTGCAGCTTTACTGCCTGGAGCACGGACTCAACCCTGACGGTACTCTTCAAGAGGGCAAGACCTCGACGCCGCTCGCCTTCAGCACCTTCTTCAGCGAGTCGGGCAGCGGCAAGTACGTGCCGAGGGCTGTGTACTTCGATCTTGAGCCTTCGGTACGCCTTATGTCGCTCTCATTTCGCCAATTTTTCTCACACATAGAAGCGATCCAGCTCACACAAGCCCATTTTACATCGGATTTAGGTGGTCGATGCCGTCAAGCAGGGTCCCCAGGCTAAGCTCTTCCACCCCGAGAGCCTCATGAGCGGCAAGGAAGATGCGGCCAACAACTACGCTCGTGGTCACTACACCACCGGCAAGGAATACGTCGAGACCGTCGTCGACAAGATCCGCAAGCTCACCGAAGATTGCGAGGGCCTCCAGGGTTTCTTGGTCTTCCACTCGGTCGGCGGTGGTACCGGATCCGGCTTCGGTTCTCTGCTTCTTGAGCGTCTCTCCGTCGATTACGGCAAGAAGAGCAAGCTCGATTTCTGCGTGTTCCCCTCGCCCCAGATCTCGACCAGCGTCGTTGAGCCCTACAACTCCGTCCTCAGCACCCACGCCCTGCTCGAGCACACCGATGTCGCCTTCATGCTCGACAATGAGGCCATCTACGACATCTGCCGCGACAAGCTGCGTCTGGAGCGCCCCACCTACCAGAACCTCAACAGGCTCATCGCTCAGGTCATCTCCTCGCTGACCGCCTCGCTCCGATTCGACGGCGCCCTCAACGTCGACATCAACGAGTTCCAGGTGAACTCGTCCCGTATCCGCGCATCCACTTCCTGCTCTGCTCCTACGCTCCGATCGTTAGCCCCGAGCGCGTGAATCACGAGAAGCTCTCCGTACCCGAGCTCACCTCAGCCGTGTTCGAGCAAAGCACCATGCTCGCCAAGTGCGACCCGAGGCACGGCAAGTACATGGCCGTGTGCATGATGTACCGCGGTGACGTCGTCCCCAAGGACGTCTCGGCCTCGATCGCCAAGGTCAAGACTAACAAGACCATTCAGGTACGAACTCAGCCTCACCTTTCGCTCTCTCGCGCCTTTGGCCCGCACGGAAAAGAATTCTCACCTTCGTTTTTCACGTTTTTTCCAGTTCGTCGACTGGTGTCCCACCGGCTTCAAGTGCGGCATCAACTACGAGGCCCCTACCGCTGTTCCCGGCGGCGACATGGCCAAGGTCAACAGGGCTTGCTGCATGTTGTCCAACACCACCGCCATCGCCGAGGTCTTCTCCCGCATCGACCACAAGTTCGACCTCATGTACGCCAAGAGGGCCTTCGTCCACTGGTATGTCGGCGAGGGTATGGAGGAGGGTGAGTTCTCTGAGGCCAGGGAGGACCTCGCGGCCCTCGAGAAGGACTATGAGGAAGTCGGCCTCGATTCCGTTGACGATTCCTCGGTTGACGCCGACGGTTCGCTCTCCGTCGATGGCTCTGAGATCTAAAGCACCTTTTGCCGGCCATTGTATGTCTGGCGGGGTGAAGCAACAAATAAATGCTTGTACCTACCGCAAGTCTTCCAGCTATCTGCGCCCTTTTCTCTGGGTCGGACCTGCGACCTGCGCCAGAGCTTTCGTACGCTTCATCACCTTGGCCTTCCCGTTCTCGTAGCGGGGAAAGCGGACAATTTACCTCCGCGGCCTTGGAGAATCACCCGCTGGTGTTTTGCGGTTGCGTAATTGACCACGTGCCTCCGATCGGTTGGAGCAACCACGGCATGAGGTTCAAGTAAATTGATAACGCATGCCTGGCAATAACCCGGAGAATGTGTTGTTTTCACTGAATCCAATGTGCAGCCTTCTTGTGGCGCGTGCGCTGTTCAAAGACCTTCCTTACAAGGGTAACATCTCCCTTGGCAGCCCGCCTATGGCCTGCCGCCTTGCCATTAGCTTCTTTGAAGCCAATAAGGGACCAGAACGCAGCGGAACGGAGGGGAACTCTTCCCCGGGTCTCCCTCAAACCGTCCATTTCTTTTCGCCTCCTCTCCCCTTCACCGCCCTCCCCACGCTCGCTCTCCTCCTCTGCGTCTCGCCGACGACCACCGGAGCCAAAGAAAAAGAACGAACTGGCCGATACGAAGATATCTTCTGGCTTTGCGTCAGTGCCTCCAGCGCCGAACACCAAGCTTTGCCGGCAAGGCCCCGTAATCCGAAGCAACCCGCCGGCAACCGGCAACCACAACACTCAATGAGAAGAGACGAGGGTTCTCCTCCGACTTCCTCGGCGTCTCTGCCGGATACAAGCTCCACTGATTCGACGCCGACCGAGGCCGCCGCCGCGTTGATGAGCGGTCAGCCCCAGCTCGTTCAGCTCCCTTTTCCGGCCGCCGGTGTGGTGCCCGCAGTGGTTCCGGGTTCGGTGCGGCTGCTCCCCCAAGGCGCCGTACTCGCCACCGCATCGACGACTACATCATCTTCTGGAGCGACATCTTCGATCTTTCCTCAGCCACACCAACCTGTCGTACCCTTGACGCCCCAGCCGCCCCAGTTTTACTTCGGCCCGACAACCGCTGGCGCAGTGGTCCACCCATCTTTCAATCCTCTCCAACAAGCCCCACTCTACCAAAGGTACTGGCCCAGATCGCTCCGCAAGGCCAACTTCGGATAAACAAATGAACCCTAATAGCTCTTGATGACGTAGTGGCACTCACCCTTGATTACCCGACTGCCACCTTAAGGATTCAAATGCAGATCGCTGTGCAACCGCCCTCCAAGACGGTCTACCAGCGCATCCTCAAGCCCTTCCCCTCCGTCTACCTAATCCTGCCGCCGCTTCACACCAACGGTACGCCCCCCACAAACCACTTATCACAACAACATCACAGATCAGCTTACCATCGTCCTCTTTCGTTTTACGCATCAGTGAGCGGAGACCCGCTGAGCCTGCTGTACGAAGCGCTTAGCGCCAAGAGCCATGAGGAGGGCGTGTTCGTGGAGGCCAGTGTTGTGCGCAACGACAACGGCGATCCGCTCGACCGCGCCATTGACGGCCAGGCCACCGCGCGACTGGAGAGGGTGAGTTAGCCTCCCCCCTGTAACAAGCGACCAATCGTCTAACTCCTATTGCGCCTCTCTTTGCAGAGCGGGTGGAACTCGGGGGTGTACACGGCGACCTTCAAGAAGCTCAAGCTCCTCACAACCTCGCAGCAGCGTTCTGGCTCCAAGTTCAGCCTGTGCTTCCGCCTCAAGTGCAGCTCGCTGGCTCTCGGGTCGCTGGCCGACATGGTCGTGATCTCGAACCCCATCGAGGTCTTCTCGCACTCCCAGTATCTGGGCAAGTCCGATGGCACGTCTCTCCTTCCCTCATAGCTCCGAACTTGATTTCAAATGAAAGGCGCTCGGGCTGATGATGGCCGCCTTGTTTGGCGCGAGCACAGCAGATGACCGAGCGAAAACGCAGCCTGGGGCGATCAAGTACGCCGACAACCCCGCTGGGCTCCACCTTAAGCTGATGGAGTCTATTCACGTACGTGAATACTAAGGCCCTCATCTGCAACCACCAAGCACAAGGGACTGATGAGAGTTTCGGTGTTACACAGGCGTTCAAGGAGCTGGGCGGCGCACAGGAAACACTGATCAACTACATCACTGCCATCTACAACCAGAACAACCCCATACCGTCGGCCATGGTGGCGCTGCCTCCGTCCGGTCTGCCTCATGTCCACCCGCAGCAACTGCCGGAGGGCTTCGTCCTCCAGCACCATCAGGCCATCCTGCCCAGCACCGGTACCCACGCGGCTTCTTTGTTCTTCGCTCTTTCGTTGCACGCTTTTTTTTAACTCCTATTCCACAAGCAGGCGAACGATCCCAATCTCCCACAGGGACCATATTCGGAGGCACACCACCCAACGTGTCGCCTCGCTCGAGCTTTCACTCTGCCGCTCTGCCCCAGCAGCCGAGCTTCCCGCTCACGCCGACGCCCCGCCGGTGCTCGCCCACCTCGTCCGGGTCCTCGTCGCCACCCTCCTCCCCGCCCACGCTCTTCGCCGCACCGCCGGCCACCCACGCGCCTGTCCCCATGTCCGTCCCGCCGCACCCTCGGGCCTCGCCCGCCCTCTTCCCTTCTGGTTCGGGCCCCGCGTCGGTTCCGCTCACGCCGCAGACCGCGGCGTCGGTGCTGCCCGGCATCGCCTCACTCTTGGCCTCTTCGGGTGTGTCCTTGCCGCCGCTCGCGTCGTCGGCCACGCCTGCGCCTGTGCCCTCGTCACTATCGGACCCCACTGCCCGCCGGCGGCCCTCTGTGGAGACGCTTCTCCAGCAGCCTGTGCATGCGGACCACCTGCGCGGCGGGTCCTCTCTGCTGTCGTCGCTGTTGCTTGCCCCGCTTCAGGCCCTGTCGGAGGCCTGTCGCGACAGGACCAACTCGAGCAAGCGCAAGGCCAAGGAGTCCGGGCACGAGCACGAGCAGAGCATGAGCACGACCAGCGTCGCCGGGCAGCCGACGCGGACGACCTGGGAGAAAAGGAGAAGCGCGAGGTCAGGCACAAGCGCCGACGGAAGAGCGCCGACTAAATCAACGCGGCGGTCTTGTACAAAACGTCTCTCATTGTGGTCGCAGTGGATGCCTCATATTTTCATATTCATCATAAAAATTCATTTTTACTCATAATCACAGAGACACAGACACTCGAACAGTGCAGCCACACACCAGCAACATCGAAGAGATGCTCTTGACTCCCACGATCCTTGGCTGCACTTGCGACACCGTGCTGGGGCACGGGTCACAGGCCAAAAAGGGAAAAAGAGAAAATAAGTGAGAAACAGGAAAAGAGAACAAAAGACGTAAGGCCAAGGACTGCGAGGATGGAGGAGACAGGCAGTGGTGGTGCACAGGGGCTGTCCTCGTTCGTGGGGGAGCGACATGCGGCAGCGGCTGCGGAGGTGGCCGAGTTCGATGGGTTGATGGAGCGCAAGCTCAAGCAGCTGCCGCCCTCCAAGCTCAAGGACATCGCGGTCGTCGTGGGCATCCCCTTCTACACCGAAGTCTCCAACATCATCTCGGTACCTGCCCTCGCTGCCCTGCCAGCCCACTCCAATCCATTTGCATAATCAATTTATTTTTCCTAATTTAAATAATAACTAATAGAAAAATATAAATATAAATATAAATATAATCCTCACGCTGTGCAGGTTCTGGTGACTCTGCGCGAGGTGTTCCAAGAGCGACGTCAGCGGTGTCTCGTGTGCGTGGTGGGCGAGTGCGCGCGGTCGGACTACGTGCAGATGATTGACGTCGCCGAGCTCGAGGAGGGCGAGGCCTGGGAGCAGGAGAGGTGCTCTGCGCCACACACCTGCCAACGCACCAGCGCCGCGCACGTCAGCTGACAGCTGTGGTGCACACACGCGTGCGGGTGTGGGCCAGGTTCGTGGGGATTGAAACGATGTGGAAGCCCCTTCCCAAGTTCGCACAGAAGCCGTGGGCGGTGCGCGCGCTGCAGCTCGTGGCCGCCGCCGCCAACAATGGCAATGGTGCGTGTGCGCACGTTGGGCTGTCACTGGATCGTGTGCGTGTGCGTGTGCGTGTGCGTGTGCGTGCGCGATGCTGATCCGGTTGTGGGGGAGCAGGTACGCATCTGTTGGTTGTGGATGCCGACATTCAGTTCAACCACTGGGAGCTGTCGGCCAAGAGCCTCGTCGTGGCTCTCCTCAACCCGCTGCTGGCCTACGACCACCAATTTCTCGGTGCGCCTTACCAGAGCTCCCTCAACACAGGCTCCAGCTCACCCTGTCTGGTGTGTGGTGTGTGGTGTGTGGTGTGTGGTGTGTGGTGTGTGGTGTGTGGTGTGTGGTGTGTGTGTGTGGCCGTGTTACTACAGAACCCTCCCAGATCGGGAAGCCGCCCCTTGCGGAGTCCACATCGTCGTCTGACCTCAGCTTGTCGGCTTCGTCGTCGTCGTCGTCATCTCCCGTCGGCTCTGCTCCCAGTTGTGCCGAGCCGGCGTCGGCGACGATGGTGGTCCTCAACGCTCCCCGGAGCTTCATCGCCGACGACGGCCTCGTCCACCTCTTCACCTACCTCTTCGTATACGCCGTGCTCGGTTGCCTCCCCTCACCGCCACCCTTCCACACAGTTGTGGCGGTGCTGACTCACCCGGGAATCGTGTGTGCGTGTCTCGTGTGCGTGCAATGCGTGTGTGCCAGGTATCGAAATCCACCAAATCTATGGAGGCGAGTTCTCTGTGCACCGCGAGCTGAACAAGGTATCGTACGTGTGCGCACGGGTGAAGCGTCCGGCTCTCACTGCATAAATGTATTATGATCACAATGGGGCAGGCGCTGCTGCGGGACAAGTCGCTGTTCTACCGGGATGCCTA
>NW_004457596.1:90284-91867 GCF_000313135.1 Acanthamoeba castellanii str. Neff
CGCCTTCGCTTTCGGCACCATTGAGTTCGCCGGCTTCGGTTTGAGCTTCGGCGTCGGCGTCGGTGTCGTCTTGGTTGTGATAAAGGCCGCGGGCGAGACGAGGGACGAGCTGCGGGTGGTAGTGGAGGAGCTCGTCGAGGCGGCCGGTGCGCATGATCTCGTGCAGCTGCTTGTTGTTGATGTGGTCGGCCACGCTCAGGTCCGGCGGCTGAGTCCAGAGATAAAGAAGAACGAGTTGAGCTACACACATACACACACGACACACGATTGTCCTTTGGGGGGGGGGGCGACGAACCCCGACGTAGTCGGTGAGCGCGGTGGCGCCCACGAACTCGGCCGACTTGACTTTCCTGCGGTTGAACGCCTGATCGCACACCACGAACCCTGTCCACCAGCACCACATCGAGACTTTTAACTTCGAACTCTGCGCAAGACGGCTGGTCGGCGTTGGCGCGCACCTTTGAGTCGGAAGGGGTTGAGCGTGCGGGCGGCCTGCAGGACGTCGGCCTTGGTGCGCAGCTCGGGGAAGGTCCGCACGCTGGCCCACCCGTTGTCGGCAGCGACGGCCTCGGGCGCGACCTCGACGCCGCGAACCACGTCGAAGCAGGCGACCAGGTACAGCTCGTTGCGGCCGTACTTGACCTGGTGCCGGTGCTCCCGCGAGGCCAGCTGGAAGTGGTAGCACAGGCCGGTGCTGCCCTGTTGGGGCAGGCTGTAGCCGCGCTCGCGCCAGATGGACCAAAAGAGCGCGTGCAGCTCGATCTGGCTCTCCTCCCGCTTGAAGCCCATCATCACCGTGGGCTGCCCACCTCAACTGCACACACGTGTGAGTCTCTTTCGTGTGTGTCGTGTGTCGTGTGTCTGTGTCGCGTGTGTGCCAAAGTGACAGGCGTACATCGGGTGGAGAGGCGCCATTCGCCGGCGTAGTGGTAAAGACTCACACCGGTGCCGTCCACCTTCTCCTGCACGCGGAAGTCGGTCCAATCGAACCCGGGGTCTGTGCCACGAACGAGCCCAGGTCAGGCCCGCGGGAGGGAGGGGGGCGAACAGCGGCCGAATGGGGGGACCTTCTTCGGGGGTGAGCGCGAGCTCGACGATCTGCGGCGGAGGCACGCAGACGGGCGCCCAGTTGGCGGCCTCGTCGACGATCAGACCCGTGCACTCGCGGCACACCCGCGACTCGGGCATCGGCGTAAAGAACTACCGTGTGTTGTGTTGTGTGTGTGGTATGAGGGTGACGTCATCAACCATCAGCAATGGGGGAGGGGACAGCGACGTACGTCGGAGTAGAGGTGGACGAGGTGGGGCAGAGAGGGGTGGCGCGTGACGACCACCTTGTACCGTCGCACCAGCTCCTCGATGCCGCACGCCCGCAGCAGCCCCACAGTGACCAGCCCCGATTCGGCACGCAGCTCCTCCGGCGCCGTAGGATCGCCCGTCTGCATCCACCACCGCCCATCGCCAATGAGCGAAGAAAAGGAAGAGGCTGGACATTGTGTGTGTGTATGTGTGCGTGTGTGTGTGTGTGTGTGTGTGTGTGTGTGTGTGTGTGTGTGTGTGTGTGTGTGTGTGTGTGTGTCTCT
>NW_004457596.1:91892-92919 GCF_000313135.1 Acanthamoeba castellanii str. Neff
GTTCTGCACTCTGTCTGCACAAAGTTCAATGTATCACAGATACAAGCATGCTGCATCCAATATCTCAGCATGACCCAGGCAGCTTCACACCAATGGCTGAGGACATTGATGGAGAACCAACCACTCCACTGTCAACTCTACCATTTACATCAACAGGTATTGTCAACACTACAGCTCATTGGAGATAGCTCCCTCACTACACCAGTAGCATGTTTGCAGGCAGGCGTTCATGCTTGCTTATGGAATCTCCAAGAACAAAATGGCCAACTTCTCCATTGTGGATACTCTTTGAACTGGAAGGACCTCCACCAATGCTATGGCTTGGGCCAGCACATGGATAACCATGTACACCAACATGGTATTACTTCCCTTATCTATCACATACACATACACAATAGAATATCCTCATTAATCATGCTCACAACTACCATAAATCACCAGTGTTTTTATCACATACACATACACAATACTCATCACCTGTTTTGCACACCTTCTCCCTTACTCCAGTACAGCTGTCATGCTCCCAACTCAACCTCCATCTACATGCCAATGATCATGACCAAGGATCACCTCTACCAGAAATACTTGGATGCCTTGAATGCCCAGCACTTCACCCACACAAAGCTGTTGAGTCTCACTCACTTCTGTAAGATGTTCAAAGGTGAACACAGGCACATCAAGTTCCCTTGGTTCTGTGTCCTCAGGCAGTGCAATATCTGTGCCTCAACAAATGACACCCTCACCAACTGGACAATGAGCACAAGAGAGTGGGCGCAGCTGAAGCAGTGGAAGCTGGATCACCTCAAGCTCATTGAGGTGGAGTGGAAAGCTTATCACCTCCACCAACAGGAGGCTGTTGCTGATCCTGGTGTGACGTTGTTGATTATCATGGATGGTTTGACTGATGTCATTCTACCTCTCCTAGTGCCTCTGCCCTTGGCCTGGAAAGACCTTCACCTCTACAAGCTTGGCATTCATGGATTTATCAACCATGGCCTTCACCACCACTCCCTGTACCTACACCAGG
>NW_004457596.1:92940-98017 GCF_000313135.1 Acanthamoeba castellanii str. Neff
AGCCGACATTTGAGCGTGTATGCGTGTGCGGTGGTGCGCGTATGCGTGTGCGGACCTTGAAGGCTTTGGCGATGCGCTCCTTCTCGTTGCGGTAGTACTCGAAGTCCACCTGGGCCTTCACGTTCGGCTCGGCCATGATGCGGTGGTAGTACTCATTTGCCGCGCTGTAGTCCGTGATCTGCACGCACGCACGCACGCACGCACATAAAAAGCCACACACACACACACACACACACACACACACACCGACACACACACGTGTCCCCGCACTCATGTGAGCTCAGCAGTTCATGTGTGAGACTTCAATTTGATGTGGGCCGTGCCTTGCCGTGCAGCAGGATCTGGTGGGCGAACAGGAGGTAGCGGATGGCGTGCACGATGTCCTTCTTGCGTCGGTAGATCTCGGCCGGACTCTCCCAGTGCCACTGTGCTATGCTGGCCATAGGCAGGAGGGAGTTGATTGATGGGGAGGGGAGCTCACAGAGGGGAGAGAGCTGGCTCGAGAGGCGGTGATACCTGAAGCGCTGCCGGGAGGCGAACATGACGGTACGCCGGAGCACGTCCTCGTCCACCTCGAATGCCACCACCAGCTCCTCCTTTAGCTTCTACTCGACCCCCGACAGACCACGACAACGACAACGACCACACCACCACGACCATCGACCAAGCACGAGTGCGGCCACGAAGAGCGTGCATCAGAGGAGTGGCGGCGGCACTTAGTGGGGCGGCGGCGCGGGGGAGGTGGCGTACAAACTGTGGCGGGAGGAAGTAACACTGGAGTGCTTCGTGTCGGTGCTCCAGCAGCTACAGGCCACCACCCAATGCATTGGTGAAACGCACGCACACGACACCACCGCACACGCACGACACACGACACACTGTGATACAGAGGGATAGTTACGATGCGTCTCCAGTAGTGTGCGCTGACGAGGGACACGTTGACGTCGTCATCGTCGTAGCCCGGGAAGTTCATGTCGTGCGTTCTGCCACACCACACGTTGTCGGTAGCTGAGCTGCGGGGTGGGTGCTGATGACAATGATGACGTACGCCTTGTTCCAAGTGGTGGGCTCGTCTTCGTGCGTGGTCACCACCAGGAAGTCGTAGTCCGAGTTCTCGTTTGCCAGTCCGTAAACACGCGAGCCCCTTTTGCACCTCTCTAATGAGGCGGTGTGGCGGACGAAGTTGTTGGGGGGGGGGCGTACCACAAGTAGACGTTGAGTATGCGGCGCTCAATGTCTGCATCCTTGTTCTTCAGCTTGGCCACCAGATTTGCCAACGTTGGCGTGAATGCACGACCCTCTCGCTCCATTTTATAAAATGTTGTTTTTATTCATCTATTCAGAATTGTTTTCTTCGAAATTCACAACATTCTACCGTTAAAAATAAATACACCAGGAAGCTGGATGCGAGCGAGGACGTTGGGGGTTACGCAACGAACCAGCTTTGGCTCACTCCCGCTCTCTGTTCACTGCGCACGTCCCACTTCGCATCTGCTGATCGCCAGCAAGTTCATTTCAACGAGTGCGGGCACCAGCCATCGATTAGGCCTAATCATCACGCCCAGGAACTCCACTACAGGCCTTTGGCACTGCAACATGTCCACCCCACAAAAGAAACAGGCATCGCTCCTTGCCTTCTTCGGAAGCCGCGGCAGCAGCTCCTCTTCACCTTCCTCCGATGCTGCTCCTTCGTCATCTTCAACCACATCTTCCGCCTCTTCTCCTGCGAAAAGGAAGCTGCCCTCTTCCTTCTCCTCTGGCGAACTGTCGTCTCCATCGACTGCCGAGCCGCCCAAGAAGCAGACCCGCGTACGCCCTCTCCCTCCGCGCGGCTCTACTCTCTGTGGCCACACCGGGCCGCTCACTTTCACCCTCGCTGTGCACAGCCGACCGAGCTGCAGCCGCAGGTCAAGCACCTCATCGCCGGCCTGCACGAGCCCGCCTGGCGTCGCGTCCTCGCCAACGAGTTCACAGTGCGTCCCGCCAACGACGAGCGAAGCCCGAGGCCTCCTCGCCCTGCTCACCACTGTGTGTGTTGTGTGTTGTGTTGTGCGTGCGTGCGTGATCGAGAAGGAGGGCTACTTCGTTCAGCTGGCCAAGTTTCTGGAGCAGGAGAGGCAGACGAAGACGATCTATCCGCCGCCAGAGCACGTCTTCAGCCAGCTCAACCTGTGCCCCTTCGATGAGGTCAAGGTCGTCATCCTCGGCCAGGACCCGTACGTCCCTAAGTCTACTCTCTTTTCCCCTGCGTCTTCCCCAACCGCCTGCACCAAGCTCGTGCAGCTGACGTACCCACCCGTGCACGAGGTGTTTAGGTACCACGGGCCAGGCCAGGCACACGGTCTCGCGTTCTCGGTTGCCCTGGGGGTTACCCCGCCGCCCTCCCTCAAGAACATCTTCAAGGGTATGCACCCGGGTGGAGTCGGTCATACCCGCTCACTGGTCTCAACATTGCGCTGTCTGCTCCAAGCTCACATGTCGTGCTGCACGTTCTCTTCGCCAGAGCTCGAGAACGATCCCGAGGTTGATTTTACCAAGCCGGATCATGGCAACCTGGAGGTGCGTTGCTGCCTGCTTTTGTGCGCTCAGGAGCACCTTTCGGCTTGACGCTGACAGACACGCACACGCAGAAATGGGCACGTCAGGGAGTGCTGCTGCTGAACGCGGTGCTCACGGTCGAAGCGCGCAAGCCCAACTCGCACAAGGACAAGGGATGGGAACGCTTCACGGACGCCATCATCAAGGCCGTCAACGACAAGCGGGAGGGCGTAGTCTTTATGCTGTGGGGCAAGTACGCACAGGACAAAGGTGCGCCACCATCACCCACACACCAATCTGCTCCGCTCTGTGGCGAGACCTAGGCCTTCTTCACCCACCTACGACATGCCGTATGGCCCACATGTGGACAGGCAAGATCATCAGCAAGAGGAAGCACCACGTGCTCACCTCCGCTCATCCGTCGCCGTTCGCCGCGCACAACTTTTTCGGAAACAAACACTTCTCCACCGCCAACAACCTCCTCAAGTACCTTCCCTTCCTCCTCGCCATCAGCCTTGCCAGCCACCATGGCGGTGCTGATGGAGGCCCTCGCGGTGGTGACGTGCAGGCAAAGGACGCTGACGGGGGAGTCCAAGAAGCCGATCGAGTGGCAGCTGGACCCCAAGGACGTGGAGCGCGAGAACCAGCGCCGGTGGCTCGAGGAGCGGGAGGCGGAATGGACACACGAGGAGCAGGAAGAGGAGGAGAAGGGCTCATCTGATCATGACCAACCATCACCGGCACCCCAAGAAGAGGATGACGAGAAAGATAGTGGGGAGGAGGAGGAAGACGAAGCCGCCTGAGGGTCACTTGTACAGCAAACTGATTGTCTATACCTTCGCGTTCAGCGTGTGCCCGCCTTCGCCAGCCAATTCGTCTGCTTCGGTGTTCTCTTCCCACGGCCTCAGCGGCCACAGCCCTTTTTCAGCGAGGGGCATTTCTTTTGGCCATTATTATTTATTTATATTTTGCGCAGCGCCACAGACGCCAGCAGCAGCCAAGGATGTGGTTCCATTTCTGTACGCTGCTGCTCTTCTCCTTCCTGCGTGCCACTCTTTAACGTGTGAGGCTGTTTGCCGATAGCTGTCTGCAGTTTATCACTACTATGACTATGTCCGACGCGTATGCCCCCCCCCCCACAATGGCTTTTCCTCCCCTCTTCTGTGTGGCTCACGCCCACGCCCACGCGTGTCCAAACGATGCAGCGGAAGGTGGGCCGCTTAACGTCGCAGGACCAAACCTACTGGCAGTTCTTGTGCGAGGAGGGCCGCTACGTTCGCACACCCTTCTGCGTCGAGGTGGGTCCCCCCCTCTTCTCTTTTTGTGCTTTTGCTGCTTTACTGCACTTGCCACTATCGCCTTGAAGTTGTTCTGCTTGTCGTGCGCACTCATCTATCTCTCACTCCCTCTCTCATCAGATACGAAGCGCCACAGAAGACCTGCGATGGAAGAAGGGGGCACCACTGCCTCCCTTGCCGAAACTGGTCAGCTCTCCTCGCCCACTACGTGCATGCGTCAGTAAAAACGTGCTAACGGTTCTCTCGCAAACAGCGAAGAGAGGCGGGGCCGGTGGTGCTGGTGATGACGAGAGAGGAGGAAGAGCCAACGAAAGAGGATGCGTCGGAGCAGGAGGAGAGCAAGAGGCAGGAGGAGGGCCGTACCCAGATATCCTGGGTGAACATCGTGGCCAATTGGTGCTGCGGATGGTACGTCCGACCACTCTTCTCCCCCTAGCTGGGGCTTCAGCTGCTGTGCTTAACACAGTGCTCATCGCACACTCTAGGGCGGTACCACAGAAGCGAGACTGAGTCGGAAAGCCTCGCTACGGCCTTCTTGTGCGTTCTGATCGTGAGGTGCTACGTGTGTGTGAGCAAGCTCTAGTGTTCAGTCTGAGACGAAAGACGGAGAAGCTTAGGGATAGCGCTGTAGAGGTGGACGAACAAGCTTCTTGGGTAACGACTTCTTCGGTCTCTACGCTTGGGCGAAGTACTACGCACTGTTCAGGATCTGCCAAACGAACCTCTACTCTTCGATGACGGGGCTTGTCGGGAGGGCGCGCATGAACTGTTTGATGGAGTACTGAGCCTTCTCGATCTGGGCGCGTAGCTGCCTTCCCTTCTCCTGCTGCTTGGCGAGGTCCTCCTGCAGGTACTGGGTGAGAGCGGCATCCTCGTCGTCGAGCACGCGGAAGCCTTCGACCGCCTCGCCGAACATCTCGTTCACCTTCTTTACGAAGTCTATTTGAGTAGCAGCTCCAGCGTCAGAACAAAAGGCCGAAGCCGCTACTCGCCTCTGCGCGAATGTAGACACTTGAACGCGAACATCGAGCGAAGGGTACCTGTAAAGATCATCTCCCCGGTTGGCTTCTCTCCTTCACCGAGGTCTCCAGAGGGCATGATGTCCGACATGGTGGCTGTTGCTGCTGTTGTTCTCGACTCGGCTGCTGTGAAATGAAACGGAGCTCTGCCTGCGTTCTGTTTTCCCCTTTGAGTGCAGTGACGTCAGCGCACACTTTAACGTGGCCGCCACAGCCAAAAGA
>NW_004457596.1:98044-101695 GCF_000313135.1 Acanthamoeba castellanii str. Neff
GTGTGTGTGTGTGTGTGTGTGTGTGTGTGTGTGTGTGTGTGTGTGTGTGTGTGTGTGTGTTGTGAAGAGGCGTACCTTCGGGTGAGAGAAGTAGTCGATGTAGTTTTCGCGAGACCCCAGGGTGTGCTTGAGGTTGTGGATCACCGTCTCGCACTTGGTGTGGAAGTACTTGAGCACCATCGTCGCCTGCGCAGGAGAGCCGACATTTGAGCGTGTATGCGTGTGCGGTGGTGCGCGTATGCGTGTGCGGACCTTGAAGGCTTTGGCGATGCGCTCCTTCTCGTTGCGGTAGTACTCGAAGTCCACCTGGGCCTTCACGTTCGGCTCGGCCATGATGCGGTGGTAGTACTCATTTGCCGCACTGTAGTCCGTGATCTGCACACACACACACACACACACGTCCCCGCACTCATGTGAGCTCAGCAATTCATGTGTGAGACCTCAAATGATGTGGGCCGTGCCTTGCCGTGCAGCAGGATCTGGTGGGCAAACAGGAGGTAGCGGATGGCGTGCACGATGTCCTTCTTGCGTCGGTAGATCTCGGCCGGACTCTCCCAGTGCCACTGTGCTATGCTGGCCATAGGCGGGAGGGAGTTGATTGATGGGGAGGGGAGCTCACAGAGGGGAGAGAGCTGGCTCCAGGCGGTGATACCTGAAGCGCTGCCGGGAGGCGAACATGACGGTACGCCGGAGCACGTCCTCGTCCACCTCGAATGCCACCACCAGGTCCTCCTTCAGCTTCTTCTCGACCCCCGACAGACCACAACAACGACCACGACCACGACCACACCACCACCACGACCATCGACCAAGCACGAGTGCGGCCACGAAGGGCGTGCATCAGAGGAGTGGCGGCGCCGGCACTTCGTGGGGCGGCGGCGCGGGGGAGGTGGCGTACAAACTGTGGCGGGAGGAAGTAACACTGGAGTGCTTCGTGTCGGTGCTCCAGCAGCTACAGGCCACCACCCAATGCATTGGTGAAACGCACGCACACGACACCACCGCACACGCACGACACACGACACGACACGCTGTGATAGGGAGGGATGGTTACGATGCGTCTCCAGTAGTGTGCGCTGACGAGGGACACGTTGACGTCGTCATCGTCGTAGCCCGGGAAGTTCATGTCGTGCGTTCTGCCACACCACACGTTGTCGGTAGCTGAGCTGCGGAGTGGGTGCTGATGACAATGATGACGTACGCCTTGTTCCAAGTGGTGGGCTCGTCTTCGTGCGTGGTCACCACCAGGAAGTCGTAGTCCGAGTTCTCGTTTGCCAGTCCGTACACACGCGAGCCCCTTTTGCACCCTCTCCAATGAGGCGGCACGGCGGACGAAGTTGTTGGGGGGGGGGCGTACCACAAGTAGACGTTGAGTATGCGGCGCTCAATGTCTGCATCCTTGTTCTTCAGCTTGGCCACCAGATTTGCCAACGTTGGCGTGAATGCTGTACTAGCAAGGGGGTATTTTGTGAGCATTTACAAATAAAAACAATTGATTTTCTATATGATTTCCATATAAAATGGGGTTTATTGGCGACACAGCTTTTGCGGGGTGACTACAACATAGCTACCGAAAAAAGAAATAAAAATGAATTTATTTATGCCACGACTTCAGTGTACTTTCGTCAAAGAACATAATCTCCGTGAAAGGACCTTGCAAGGAGTTTGCATAAATAAAAAAGAAATGCCTTTTCTCAAATTACCTCAAGTCTTACACCAAACGCTCCACCCTTAACAGCATAGTAAATTCAGAGCCATTTAATGAAACCACCTTTGACTGTTCACCAGGAACAGGGCTGGTAGTTCTAATGTGATGAATTGTGTCTATAAATGCTAATAAGATTTCATTGTGTACACATACACAATGGGATGGTGCATACCAATTCAGTCAGTTTTGCCTTGTTCTTCTCCACCTCTGCCACTCTTGTGAAGTAATTCTGAAGCAGAAGATTCAATTAAATCACACTACTTTCATTAAACAAACTGTGCTATTGATGTACCATGCACATGTTTTGAAGTTCACCAAGGCTCTTCTTCTTGAGGTCACTCTCCTTCTGCTTCTTCCACTCCAGTTGCTTGACCATCCACTTGGCAAGCTCAGCTGCATTGTGGCAGGTTCTTACCATGGATGGAATGCTGCTTGCAGACTGGGTAAGGTTGTCACTCATGTTGTTGTGTGTAGGTTGGAAAAGAATAATGACTATTGTACCATGTTCAGCCTTAAAAGGACTACACTCAACCAATGAGCTTTTTTGCAGACATTTCTTAAAAAGTGTTAGGCTCAAGGCCAGGTGACAGCCCACTCTGAAATTTCACTGTCTTCATGGGCTAGATGTCATTGGCTGCTGGTTAGATGGTAGACTGGTTTGTGTTGACACTAACTTCAATTCTTATCCTACCCTCTCATCCCACCACATCTCTCAACTGCTCACCCATGGAAGCATCAGACAGTGATACCTGGTTGGTCCCATACTTCTTTTTGATTTTTCCTGTAATTCTTGACCTTCTTTATCAAAATTTTGATGTACCAAGTGAAAATCTATTTATCATGACAATATGTAACATGTCGTTGTAAATCCTATTTTATCATCATGTATGTGTACATGATGATTTAACTACATTTACATCATTTTCATTTCTCCACTTGCATGCACAAAATCGTTGCATATGTGTACATGATAACTATCCTATCTGAAATCATCTCTTTTTTCTTACAGGCATTTCAACCCTTTTTTCAAAAACGGATATGACATCCCTGACACACACTCAGGGAGTGATTCTGAGGATCTAAGTGATCTCACCACAACACCAGTACTTGAGATTCCTTTATCCCTCATTCTGGATGTGTGTGGCAATGATACTGGTCAGCTGGCTACATCCAGCCAGCAGATCATGGATTCAGTGGACCGCTGTACACCACAGCCAGCAGCGAAAGTGCTTTCAACAGTTGAGGCATTGGACTTTAATCAGATCATCACAAGTCCCTGCTGTGCTGAGCTATCTCAGCATGACCCAGGCAGCTTCACACCAATGGCTGAGGACATTGATGGAGAACCAACCACTCCACTGTCAACTCTACCATTTACATCATCAGGTATTGTCCATACTACAGCTCATTGGAGATAGCTTCCTCACTACACCAGTAGCATGTTTGCAGGCAGGCGTTCATGCTTGCTTATGGAATCTCTGAGAACAAAATGGCCAACTTCTCCATCATGGATACTCTTCAAACTGGAAGGACCTCCATGGACACTATGGCTCAGGCCAGCACATGGATAACCATAACTACCATAAATCACCAGTGTTTTTATTGTGTATGTGTACATGATACTCATCACCTGTTTTGCTCACCTTCTCCCTTACTCCAGTATGGCTGTCATGCTCCCAACTCGACCTCAGTCTACATGCCAATGATCATGACCAAGGATCACCTCTACTGGAAATACTTGGATGCCTTGAATGCCCAGCACTTCACCCAGGCAAAGCTGTTGAGTCTCACTCACTTCTATAACATGTTCAAAGGTGAACACAGGCACATCAAGTTCCCTTGGTTCTGTGTCCTCAGGCAGTGCAATATCTGTGCCTCAACAAATGACACCCTCACCAACTGGATGATGAGCACAAGAGAGTGGGTGCAGCTGAAGCAGTGGA
>NW_004457596.1:101716-104847 GCF_000313135.1 Acanthamoeba castellanii str. Neff
CTTTTAAACTCCACAAATTCCAAGTTTTTATGAAATCATTTTCATCTCAAGTCTCTCAATATCACTTATATGCAGCAGTCTAGCATGTCAAAATCACATGTGCAGATCCAAATCTTCAAAACTGCCCTATAAATCAAAAATGTCAAATCTCACATGATTTTAGCACAACAAAATTTCCATTTGTGACCTCTCATTTCAAATGACCACAAGTTAGCGGTGCTTTGTGCACTACAAGCCCTCCAACCCCACCTCACATAGAAGTCAATCCTACTTCATTGCAACAACATCACCACAATCACATACATCAACAAGCTTGGCAGGAGAAATCTCATAATGAACAAGACAATGCAGAAAATTCTCACCTGGTGCAAGTGGCATGACATGCAACTGACCACTTGCCACCTGCTGGGACTTGACAATGACCAAGCCAACTGGCTGAGCCAGCTCTACCCCCAGCATGAGTGGAGTCTGGCCAATGACCTCTTCACCACGCTGGACTGCCATTGGGGTCCCCACTTGGTGGATTGGATGGTGTTGGCTGAGAATGCTTGCCTCCCCTGCTTCAACAGCCACTTCTTTGAAGTGGGAGCAGAGGCAGTGGACTCCCTCACCCAGTGTTGGCACAACAACAACAACTGGGTGGTTCCACCCATCATGCTGATCCCAAAGGTGGTTGCACTCATCCAACACCAGTGAGCAATGGCCACAATCATCATCCTGAGATGGGAGGGCAAGCAGTGGTTCTCTGACCTCATGGACCTCTGCATCAAAGCCCCTGTCTCCATCCCAAACCGCCAGTCCTCATTCAAGTGGTTTGGCAGCATCCCCCTGGAGCTGTTGTGCAATCCCATGTGGCATTGGATTGCCTGCAGGATCTCTGGTGCTTGTGCACTGAGGGGTGGTCTGCATGCACCTGTGGGATGCTAGACCTGGCGCTTGCCCCTGCAACCTGGCAGAGATACCACTCCTCCCTGATCCACTTCCACAACTTCTGTGAGCAGGAGGAGGTTGACTTTCCACCAGAACAGGAGGACACCATGGTGACCATCACCAACTTCATTGAATCCATGACTCATGCCCTCCAGCATCCCTCCACAACTATCAACATGCTGCTAGCAGTGATCAGCACCTTGTACAAACCACTCAACCTATTCCCAATGTGCAACCTGCTCATCAAACACCTACGCCATGCGTTGGTCCATGAGTGAACAAAACACCCCATCAACCACAGCAAGACATTTGACCTCTCAAACCTCACAACCCTCTTCCACCAATGGGGCACCAACACTCCACCCGCCAGGACCAGGGCCAAGCTCATCGCCCTCCTGTGCATCTTGGGCGTGCTGAGGGTATTGGTGGCCACTCCAAGAACTTGTGGTCATTTGAAATGAGAGGTCACAAATGACCATGGCATTTTTGTTGTGGTAAAATCATGTGAGATTGGACATTTTTGATATAGGGCAGTTTTGAAGATTTGGATCTGCATGTGTGATTTTGACATGCTAGACTGCTGCTTATAAGTGATATTGAGGGACTTGAGATGAAAATGATTTGATAAAAACTTGGAATGTGTGGAGTTAAAAGTGATTTTATCAGTGTGAGATGGAGCTTTGTTGTGGTGGAATTTTATCTTCAGGAATAGTGCTCCAATTCAGCCCAAATGATGTGAGGTTGACCATGAACTGGATGTGAGAGTAGCATGTGGGCCACTGATTATGGAATTGATGGAGGGTATGAAAGCAAAGGCAAGGTGCATTTTGAAGTTGTTCAGAGGATCACCAACACAAAACAAGCTAAGTTCAGATTTTCTGGATTGTCCACATGTGCACAATAAACTGTAAATTAAAACCATTTTTGTGTTGTCAAAACCATTTTATGAGGTTAAACAAAATCACTTTTCAAAATGACTGGACCTCTCATTTCAAATGACTGCAAGTATTCACAACAGCGTTCAAACCATTCCACAAGCTGGCCAACTACAACAAACACATGGGAGCGCTTGGGTACATACCCCACGCCCTCAAGGACAGCCTTGCCTACTTCAGAATCAAGAACAAGGCAGCACTCATACGCAAAATCACGCTACGCATAGCACAAGGCGCGCACGCCATTTGGATAAAGCGCTGCCAAGAGCTTATCAAAAATGCCGCGCAAGCCCCCCCACCCTACTCCCGCCCCACATCACCCCATCCCCCGCCCGACATCACCGCAACCAACACGTCTACCTCAAACCTCCCACAGTACCCCGGCCTCGTACACGGCGATGCGCCCCCCACCCCACCCCCTACCACCCCCCAACCACCATAGAGTCCAAACCCCACACGCACAGGACACCGTACCCAGGCGACGCGCTCCGAACACGCCTACCACGCGGATCGCACCTACCCCTTCCCCACCCACACCCAACGCCCCCCCTCCCCCCCTCCCCTCGCCCCCCTCCCCCACGCATACTAACGCCATCGTCAAGCCACCAGCCCCATCAAGACCAACCACGCATTGGGCGTCTCCCTCTAATCCATTCATGTCTTGCACTCTCTAACCGCCCCACCACCACCACCCCCCCACCCTCCCCTACACACGACGTACACAGAGCCTCAACCGCCAAACCCCCCCCCCACCCCACTACCGCCACTGAGCACCCCGACCTTCGACCACGGTAACAGCGAATGCACTACCCACCCTACCCCTCACCCCTGTTCACGGCCACGTAGCAGATCCGAGCCTAGCACACCCACCGATCGCCGCCCTACCCCTCCTACTATACGACGCATCCTTTACTCTATAAGGCACATCTGTGCCCACCCCACCAGACGTGAGGAGCACGCCATGGCGTCAGTCCTGCAATTGCGGGCTGCTCCTCGTCTACAAAAATAAAAATAAAATAAAAATAAAGACACCAGGAAGCTGGATGCGAGCGAGGACGTTGGGGGTTACGCAACGAACTAGCTTTGGCTCACTCCCGTTGCTCTCTGTTCACTGCGCACGTCCCACTTCGCATTTGCTGATCGCCCGCAAGTTCATTTCAACGAGAGCGGGCACCAGCCATCGATTAGGCCACTTAATCATCACGCCCAGGAACTCCACTACAGGCCTTTGGCACTGCAACATGTCCACCCCACAAAAGAAACAGG
>NW_004457596.1:104906-108638 GCF_000313135.1 Acanthamoeba castellanii str. Neff
GGGCGTAGTCTTTATGCTGTGGGGCAAGTACGCACAGGACAAAGGTGCGCCACCGTCACCCACACACCAATCTGCGCCGCAATGTGGCGAGACCTAGGCCTTCTTACCCACCTACGACATGCCATGTGGCCCACATGTGGACAGGCAAGATCATCAGCAAGAGGAAGCACCACGTGCTCACCTCCGCTCATCCGTCGCCGTTCGCCGCGCACAACTTTTTCGGAAACAAACACTTCTCCACCGCCAACAACCTCCTCAAGTACCTTCCCTTCCTCCTCGCCATCAGCCTTGCCAGCCACCATGGCGGTGCTGATGGAGGCCCTCGCGGTGGTGACGTGCAGGCAAAGGACGCTGACGGGGGAGTCCAAGAAGCCGATCGAGTGGCAGCTGGACCCCAAGGACGTGGAGCGCGAGAACCAGCGCCGGTGGCTCGAGGAGCGGGAGGCGGAATGGACACATGAGGAGCAGGAAGAGGAGGAGAAGGGCTCATCTGAACCATCACCGGCACCCCAAGAAGAGGATGATGAGAAAGATAGTGGGGAGGAGGAAGATGAAGCCACCTGAGGGTCACTTGTACAGCATACTGATTGTCTACACCTTCGCGTTCAGCGTGTGCCCGCCTTCGCCAGCCAATTCGTCTGCTTCGGTGTTCTCTTCCCACGGCCTCAGCGGCCACCTTTTTCAGCGAGAGGCATTTTCTGTCCATTATCATTTATTTATTTAAATATATTTTGCCCAGCGCCACAAACAACCAGCAGCACCCAAAGATGTGGTTCCTCTTCCATTTCTGTACGCTGCTGCTCTTCTCCTTCCTGCGTGCCACTCTTTAACGTGTGAGGCTGTTTGCCGATAGCTGTCTGCAGTTTATCACTACTATGACTATGTCCGACGCGTATGCCTCCCCCCACAATGGCTTTTCCTTCCCTCTTCTGTGTGGCTCACGCCCACGCCCACGCGTGTCCAAACGATGCAGCGGAAGGTGGGCCGCTTAACGTCGCAGGACCAAACCTACTGGCAGTTCTTGTGCGAGGAGGGCCGCTACGTTCGCACACCCTTCTGCGTCGAGGTGGGTCCCCCCTTCTCTTTTTATGCTTTTCCTGCTTTACTGCACTTGCCACTATCGCCTTGAAGTTGTTCTGCTTGTCGTGCGCACTCATCTCTCTCTCTCTCTCTCATAAGATACGAAGCGCCACAGAAGACCTGCGATGGAAGAAGGGGGCACCATTGCCTCCCTTGCCGAAACTGGTCAGCTCTCCTCGCCCAATACGTGCATGCGTCAGTAAAAACGTGCTAACGGTTCTCTCGTAAACAGCGAAGAGAGGCGGGGCCGGTGGTGCTGGTGATGACGAGAGAGGAGGAAGAGCCAACGAAAGACGATGCGTCGGAGCAGGAGGAGAGCAAGAGGCAGGAGGAGGGCCGTACCCAGATATCCTGGGTGAACATCGTGGCCAATTGGTGCTGCGGATGGTACGTCCGACCACTCTTCTCCCCCTAGCTGGGGCTTCAGCTGCTGTGCTTAACACAGTGCTCATGCGCACACTCTAGGGCGGTGCCACAGAAGCGAGACTGAGTCGGAAAGCCTCGCTACGGCCTTCTTGTGCGTTCTGATCGTGAGATGCTACGTGTGTGTGAGCAAGCTCTAGTGTTCAGTCTGAGACGAAAGACGGAGAAGCTTTGAGATAGCGCTGTATATGTAGACGAACAAGCTTCTTGGGTAACGACTTCTTCGGTCTCTACGCTAAGTACTGTTTGGGATCTGCCAAACGAACCTCTACTCTTCGATGACGGGGCTTGTCGGGAGGGCGCGCATGAACTGTTTGATGGAGTACTGAGCCTTCTCGATCTGGGCGCGTAGCTGCCTTCCCTTCTCCTGCTGCTTGGCGAGGTCCTCCTGCAGGTACTGGGTGAGAGCGGCATCCTCGTCGTCGAGCACGCGGAAGCCTTCGACCGCCTCGCCGAACATCTCGTTCACCTTCTTTACGAAGTCTATTCGAGTAGCAGCTCCAGCGTCAGAACAAAAGGCCGATGCCGCTACTCGCCTCTGCGCGAATGTAGACACTTGAACGCGAACATCGAGCGAAGGGTACCTGTAAAGATCATCTCCCCGGTTGGCTTCTCTCCTTCACCGAGGTCTCCAGAGGGCATGATGTCCGACATGGTGGCTGTTGCTGCTGTTGTCCTCGTCTCGGCTGCTGTGTGAAATGAAATGGAGCTCTGCCTGCGTTCTGTTTTCCCCTTTGAGTGCAGTGACGTCAGCGCACACTTTAACGTGGCCGCCACAGCCAAAAGATGGACCTGCTGCAGAAGGTGGCCATCTTCCTCGCGGCCCTTGTGATGCTGGTGGCGATCCACCTCATCACAAGCTCCAGTTTAGGCCCAACCGTCAATGATGTGCCGTTAGCGGAAACGATCAGAGATGAATTCCTGGACGATTTTGAAGATGAAGTTGAATCGAAGAGGGGTGCTACAGGCGAAGAGGAGGAGCTGTCAGACGACATCACCTTTCTGTTCGCTGTGATCGACATGAACCGAAGGACCCACATGGGCATCGAGAACTACACGTTCGAAAAGGACTACCTGGAGCAGGTCAAGGGCTTCCTCCGTAACTACCGCCCCGAGAAGATGCAGATCATCATGCAGCGCAAGTACTACCCGAATCTCGAAGACCTCATCTACGAAGGCGTCCACGTCCGCTTCGTCGAGCTCGAAGATCTGCGCTCGTGGCGCTTCTACGAGGGCGTCGAGCGCATCCGCACGTCCGACTGGTGGTCCGCCGCCACGCCCTGGCTCTCCAACGTGCCCCAGGGCTACAGCGACCTCTACAACCCCATCGTCATGCACAAGCTCCTGTGGCTGCGCGACCTGTCCGTCCTCAATCCGTTCAAGACCAAGTACTTCGTGTGGCTCGACTCCGGCGGCATCTGCACCCCGCGCATCCGAGACGGCATCCAGTCCATCCCCGAGTTCAAGACCAAGGCCAAGTACGTCCCAGTATCTTGTCTATCTTGGATGTTTGGACTAAGCGCTCTACGATGGTGCGTGCATGTGTGTGTTTGTGTGTGCGCGCGCGCGGTGAGAGCAGGCATTACATGGACAAGTTCTTGGTGACTATCACGCAGTACGCGATGAGCAATGAGCTGCACGGCTGCTATCGTGAGGCGATGCTCAAGCTCACTCACGATCAGTCTCCCTGCTATATCGCCAAGGGTACACACACACATGCTTCATAGGTTTACGTCGCCCTGACCATGCATCGTCGCACCTCGCCACTAGGATGGCTCATGGGTGGCCAACGGGAGTATCTGGAAAAGGTGTCCAGCCTCTACGAATATATCTTGAACAAAACCTTGGAGCTGGGTACGATTTGTGTGGTGCCTTCACCTTTCACGCCACTCCAAGTCGAATGCGGCGGACCTGACTGCGTGTGCCTCTTTCTCTTCTCTTCGGAAAGTGCACCTTGAGCTCACCCAATGGTCTGTACTCATCAGGGTGCCTGGGGACGGAGGAGACGCTGCTGACGATGGCGTACTATCGACGACCGGACCTGTTCCACGTCCACCACAACTTCGAGGACCGCTCCGATCCCTTCCCACAAAGCGACGACGTCTGCTACTTCGTGTGGGAGCGAACTCCCGCCAAGGTTTGTACACCTGACCTCAGCACACCACGCGACACAGCAAGACGTTGACTCCGCTTCTTCTTCTTCTTTCTCAGGGCGTGGTGGAGACGCCT
>NW_004457596.1:108659-111205 GCF_000313135.1 Acanthamoeba castellanii str. Neff
GCACAGCTCGGACGAGGAAGACAACATGCAGCAGGGAAGGGAGAAGGCGAGGAAGATCGAACACGACAGTGTGCACGTCAACCTCATCGCCGCCATCAAGGCGTTCAAGGAGCAGGGCGGCACGAAGGAGATGCTGGTGAAGTGCATCGACGCCTGCTACAGCGACGAGGATTCGGCCCGGCGGCACTCGTCGCCCTCGTCCTTCAGCCAGTGGGAGATCACCATCGAGGACCCCGCACGCAACCACCAACAAAAGCAATACCCGCAGCGCACCATCCACCGCGAGCCGCCGCAGCACTTTGCCTCGGCCCTACCGACGAGAAACAACCACCACCACCACCACCACCACAACGGCTGGCAAGCTCAAAGAGAGGCGGCTGCGGCGATCGCGATATGCACGACCACGACGACCACGACGACCAGCAGCAGCAACGACCGCCGACAGGCCAAGGGACAGGAGAGTCCGGTGCGCTCGCCGCAGCCGCAGTGTCTGCCGCCTCTCCGGCAGGAGCTGGGCGCCGTGCTGCAGGCCACCGCGCAACAGTCGCCGCAGCCCAGCCGACCCATGCCCGAGGTCGCGGCCTACCAGGAGCGGTCCCTCCGGGGCTCACTCCCCGACACGCCTTACCACCACCATCACAACAACAGCAGCGCCAGCAACAACGGTTACCACTCGGCCGTGCCATCGCAGGCCCGCCACTCCTCGCCCTCTTCCTCGTCGTTGCAAGCGACCCCGCCTCCGCCGAGGCAGCCCTCGAACATTCTGCCTTCGCTCTCTTCGCTCCTGCTCCTTCCCTCATTGCCATCGCCAATGCCGGCGGCCCAGCAGCCTGCGCCGTCGCACTCGTATCGGCCTCTCGCCCCAGCTACCAACGACTACCACGACATGGGCAACAAGCGAAAGCGGGAGCACTGGCAATCGCCCGCCCAACCCTGTACTTTTGTTTGATTGACCTCCTTACCCCTCCTCCATGTACATACACGTAAATACTTGAGTAAATACCACCTTTCCCACAACTGGGCTTGTCAATGGGAGAGTGGTGAGACCCAAAACGAAGAAGATATGAAAGAACAAGAAAATGGTGGTGCACGCCCACCAGCTTTTTGGTGAGTTGTGATCGGCAGCTTGCACGAAAGGGGGGATGTGATGGAGGCAGGGGGATGAGAGCTGACGGATACGGCCATACTGCGCAGAAAGCACCGCTTCCCATCCGAACAGCGAAGTTAAGCTGCGCCAGGCGGTGTTAGTACTGGGGTGGGCGACCACCCGGGAATCCACCGTGCCGTATCCTTTTGCTTGCTTGGGCTTGTTCTTCATTCATTACACCATTGAGCGTGCCATAACCTTTTTCACTCTCTTTTTGCTCTCTTTGTGTATCAGACTGTCAGCATCAGCTATGGCACATCAAGCCCCACTACTGCAAGATACTCCTGGTGTAGCTGTTAGGCCAAAAATGGAAACAAAATTACTAAGCATGATTGTGACCTCATTTCCACATCAACATTTTTTTTTATGATGACTTTTTCAGATCATCTCAGAGGCATTTTTGGTCACTCTATTTTATGGCCACTTCAACCCCCTCACAATCCATTATTTGTACATTGTCCAAAAATCAAAAGTACCACTGTCACACAGCCAACTCCAACTTCACTCCATCAAGCTACTACAAAGCCATGGCCTCTAATTTATAAAAAAAAGATACCTCCTCTCCTGTGATTTGCTAAACATTTATGAAAAATTGCACTCCTCAGGAGGTAAGCACTGCTTTGTCCACAGACTCCATGCAGACATGGAATGTCAACTACCACAAGACTTTCACTCCCATCATCAAGAACTTTACCTCTTGCCCTTGGCTTATGGCTTAAGCTTGAAGATGAACATCATCTTGAAGGCACTCATGCCTATTCCTGGACTTGAGGGCTGAGCTTCCAGGGTGGTGATGAGGGCATGGTGAAGTTCAACATTCCATTTCCTCACCTACCAACCAACCAAGATGACAAAGGGGAGGGTGAAGATTTTGATCCACATGTTGCCCCATGATATTGCTGGGCAGACGTGGCTGAAGTGGTGAGGGATGGTGGTGAGGCATTCGGAAGCAGAGTGATGGGGAGCACTCACAACAAGCAATGGTGTAATGAATGAAGAACAAGCCCAAGCAAGCAAAAGGATACGGCACGGTGGATTCCCGGGTGGTCGCCCACCCCAGTACTAACACCGCCTGGCGCAGCTTAACTTCGCTGTTCGGATGGGAAGCGGTGCTTTCTGCGCAGTATGGCCGTATCCGTCAGCTCTCATCCCCCTGCCTCCATCACATCCCCCCTTTCGTGCTCACGACCAAGCCAATGGTGCGCACGATCTCCTTTGTTGCTTTCTCCCACACAGACCAATCAAATCAATAATGTTACAATCACTGCGTTGCCAAGGTCATCAATCGACCTCTTCGATGGTTGGACCGCGCGTGGGAGGGGCTGCATTGGGCGCGGGACTCTCGGGCAGGGTCACAGGGAACGACCAAAGAAGGTCCTGTAGCTCGGCGAGTTGGCCG
>NW_004457596.1:111256-112317 GCF_000313135.1 Acanthamoeba castellanii str. Neff
ACGACCACGACCACGACGGCGATGACGACAAGCGTGCACACGAGGGCGGCGTGCTGGAGTGGCTGATGAAGGGCAAGTGGCACGCCAAGATCACACTGAGCAAGCTGCTCGCGATCGACCCCAAGACCGACCGCACGCGGCTCGACTTTGTCACCGAGAAGCTCTTCGACGACGCCCTCCTCTTCGCCTCCCTTGGCATCGGCGCCGACCACTCCCTCCACCCAGTACCCCCCCCCAATCCAGCACTCACTACCACTCGTCAGCCTCACCACTCACCACTTGCGACCACCACCACTTGCCCCTCGGTCAGTGCGTCACGAACGGGACCGGCGGCCTGTCAAAGCGACAGCAGCCCGACCCGCGCCAGCAGTCGATGCGGGTGCTGGCGCCGCCGGCGACGCGCAAGGAGCTCGTCGTGGCCTCCAAGGACTACTACCAGCGCCTCCTCACCAACCACCTCACCCAAGGTACTCTTGAGAGCCCGCCACCTCCCCAGCGCCTGTCTTGCCGGACTGACTGCAGTCACCGATCGATGGGGAGCGGGTGCGCAGGCGCTGCGGATCTCCCGCTGGAGAGCAGTCTGGTGCAGGAGCTGCTGCCGGCGCTCCACTCGCGCGCGTGGAAGCCGCGTAACGGCCGCGAAGGGTATTCCCTCTTCGTCTCCAAGGCACAGCAGGTGCGCGAAAAATGGGTCAACGTTTGTCGGGTGTCGTGTGTGTGTCGTGTGTGTGTCGTGTCGTGTCGTGTCGTGTCGTGTGTGTTGCTCATCATGTGTCGATGCGCCCGCACACTCTGCAGAGCTGGACGGAGGAGGAGCGCGAGCATCACTTTGTGTTTGGCGCGCAGGAGTGGGCCAGACACCTCATGGAGCTGCTGCGCATCTACCAACGCTCGACCAACGACCGACAGAGGTGCACCGCCGTCACCCCCCCACTTACCACCTGTCCGGCCTTCTCACCCACCTCCTGTGTGCGTGCGCAGGCAAGCGGTTCTCGAGGCCAACAGGCTCGTGTGGCTGGTGGGTGCCACGGCCTTTCTCAACGATTGCGCACCGGGTTCCT
>NW_004457596.1:112392-115831 GCF_000313135.1 Acanthamoeba castellanii str. Neff
GCCGCAGCCGCAGTGTCTGCCGCCTCTCCGGCAGGAGCTGGGCGCCGTGCTGCAGGCCACCGCGCAACAGTCGCCGCAGCCCAGCCGACCCATGCCCGAGGTCGCGGCCTACCAGGAGCGGTCCCTCCGGGGCTCACTCCCCGACACGCCTTACCACCACCATCACAACAGCAGCGCCAGCAACAACGGTTACCACTCGGCCGTGCCATCGCAGGCCCGCCACTCCTCGCCCTCTTCCTCGCCGCTGCAAGCGACTCCGCCTCCGCCGAGGCAGCCCTCGAACATTCTGCCTTCGCTCTCTTCGCTCCTGCTCCTTCCCTCATTGCCATCGCCAATGCCGGCGGCCCAGCAGCCTGCGCCGTCGCACTCGTATCGGCCTCTCGCCCCAGCTACCAACGACTACCACGACATGGGCAACAAGCGAAAGCGAGAGCGCTGGCAATCGCCCGCCCAACCCTGTACTTTTGTTTGATTGACCTCCTTACCCCTCCTCCATGTACATACACGTAAATACTTGAGTAAATAAAGCCTTTCCCACAACTGGCCTTGTCAATGGGAGAGTGGTGAGACCCAAAACGAAGAAGATATAAAAGACAAGAAATGGTGGTGCACGCCCACCAGCTTTTTGGGAGTTGGCTTGGTCGTGAGCACGAAAGGGGGGATGTGATGGGGGCAGGGGGATAAGAGCTGACGGATACGGCCATACTGCGCAGAAAGCACCGCTTCCCATCCGAACAGCGAAGTTAAGCTGCGCCAGGCGGTGTTAGTACTGGGGTGGGCGACCACCCGGGAATCCACCGTGCCGTATCCTTTTGCTTGTTGTGAGTGATCCTCACCACTCTGCTTCTGAATCCCTCACCACCCTCCCTCCCCACTTCAATCCACCACCATGATGTTGTTAGGTCACTCAGGGTTAGCTAAGCATGATTGTGAACTTCATTTGCACATCAACAATTTTTTTATGATGACTTTTTCAGATCATCTCAGAGGCATTTTTGGTCACTCTATTTTATGGCCACTTCAACCTCCTCACAATCCATTATATTGTACATTGACCAAAAATCAAAAAGTACCACTGTCACTTTTTTCCCAACTTTGTTGAGCTTGACCACATGCAAATCACACAAGCCAACTCCAACTTCACTCCATCAAGCTACTACAAAGCCATGGCCACTAATTTATAAAGAAAGATACCTCCTCTCCTGTGATTTGCTAAACATTGCACTCCACAGGAGGTAAGCATTGCTTTGTCCACAGACTCCATGCAGACATGGAATGTCAACTACCACAAGACTTTTACTCCCATCATCAAGAACTTCTAGCCAAGTGTTTTGAAATCAAGTATCTACACCCCAAGGCCACCGTTTGGCTGTTGTTCATGAGGTGTACAGATCAATGAAAGCTTGGGCATCATTTTCAGAAAATGTACAGAAGTGGAGGATGTTATTGAAGAAGGAATGACAAGGCAGCATCTCTTTTTATGTGCAGATGGCCATCTGACATGCATTAGATGGCCATGTTGCTGAAATATGTGCATTTTTCACATGTTCCATTCACATTTCTCAGATTTTGTGCATTGAACTGGTCAAAGTGTACTGATGACACCAGTCTGTTTCTGGAGGGTGTGCAGATACTGGTGTTACAGCCCTGACAATCTGTGCATGCTGCCAGATTGTTCATGAAAAAGTGTTACTTACCCTTTTTTGTGAACACTTGGTTTTCTGTCTGTGGACAAAGCAGTCCTTTACCTCTTGCCCTTGGCTTAAGCTTGAACATCATCTTAAAGGCACTCATGCCTATTCCTGGGCTTGAGGGCTGAGCTTCCAGGGTGGTGATGAGGTGAAGTTCAACCTTCCCTTTCTCACCTACCAACCAAGATGACAAAGGGGAAGGTGAAGATTTTGATCCAGATGTTGTCGCATGATATTGGGCAGATGTGGTGGCTGAAGTGGTGAGGGATTCAGAAGCAGAGTGGTGAGGATCACTCACAACAAGCAAAAGGATACGGCACGGTGGATTCCCGGGTGGTCGCCCACCCCAGTACTAACACCGCCTGGCGCAGCTTAACTTCGCTGTTCGGATGGGAAGCGGTGCTTTCTGCGCAGTATGGCCGTATCCGTCAGCTCTCATCCCCCTGCCTCCATCACATCCCCCCTTTCGTGCTCACGACCAAGCCAACTCCCAAAAAGCTGGTGGGCACCACAATGGTGCGCACGATCTCCTTTGTTACTTCACCCACACAGACCAATCAAATCAATAATGTTACAATCACTGCGTTGCCAAGGGCATCAATCGACCTCTTCGATGGTTGGACCGCGCGTGGGAGGGGCTGCATTGGGCGCGGGACTCTCGGGCAGGGTCACAGGGAACGACCAAAGAAGGTCCTGTAGCTCGGCGAGTTGGCCGCTCACGGCGTTGAGCACTGAGTTGGCCCGGGCCATGATGGCGGCGTCGGCCTGTTCCGCTTCGGTCAGGTTGGCCGCCATCGCGCGCTGAATCTCGGCGGTGGTGGCTTCGATCACCCGCTGCACGTCGGCGCGATAACCCAGGCCCGCGAGCAGGTGGTCATGCAGCCGCGTGTTGGCCTTGGCAGCAAGCAGCGCCCACTCCTCGCTCCTGTCGGCCACCCTCTCGGAGAGGAACGCCAGAGCTGCGAGCGTGGCCACCACCTGTTTGAACCAAACCACCGCCACCACCGCAGACATTCCACAAAGAATAGGTTAGCTCGGTCGACGCTCGGCTGGTGGGCGTGTGTACCGTGTCCACGGTGAGCGGCTCGAGTTGCAATGGTAGAGGCGGGCAGTGTTGCTTCACGTCGAATTGGAGGACCTCGCACAGCTTAGGGGTGGGAGGCCACTCGCCTGTGTAGTCGTTGCCGCACAGCCAGCTCACAGTGAAATCATGCTCGGGCGTGCGGCAGAGAAAATTGGCTGCAAGCGCACGGAGGCGGGCGTACCGTTCGCTTTCTGTAGCGCAATCAGTTGCATGTACTGCGCTTCTAGCTCGGCCGCCTGGCGATGACACACACGCGCACGGGACACGCCAGGAGTGAGTCATCTCCGCACATCACGTTCCCCTCCTCATGAGTACGCCGGTTCCCGATCCTCACCTTCTTCATGCGGCGCTCGTCGAGCTGCGCGAACAAGGACTCGACGGCCTGCGACGCCGTGGCTAGGTTCTTATCGAAGGGCGTAACCCGGCGGGCCACAGACCCCGCGCTCACGCCTGTGTGTGGGCCAATAAGACGCTGTGTGAGGAGCTGCGACTGTTGACTGTCAACAGGCACTCTCCAGGGGGGTTGCAGGGGGAACCTCTGCCGCATTGGGCCTCGATGATCCGGCGCAGCTCGTCGTCCGCGGTCTTCGCCGCCTCGGCCTCCCTGACCATCCGCTCAACCTCGGCCGCGCTGAGCCTCCCCTTCACAGGCGCATATGGAAAC
>NW_004457596.1:115948-117949 GCF_000313135.1 Acanthamoeba castellanii str. Neff
TGTCCGTCACGGCGTCCACCGTGGCAACCGAGGAATTCGTGGAGCCCTCAGTCTGGCTTCCCTGAGGCATGTACTTGCTCGCTGCACCCGCCCCAGCCGAAGTGAGACACCAAATAGTGAGCGGCCTACACCCCGCTCTGCGAAGGCGATTTGCGGGGCTGCGTACACGAGAAAGTGGGCAGAGAGAAGCGCAGATCGTTTCCTTCCAAGGGCAGGTCGCAAGCGTAGCTGATCTTGATGGTGGCCACCGAGCCCGCCGGCAAGTTACCTGTTATCGCGCGGCATGCGGTAGTTCCAGTCAGCTGCGCGTTGCAACTGGTAACGCCAAGTGGTGCGCGCGTACCGACGTTGATCTGAAAGATGTCGCCCGTGAGCTCTTGGAGCAGATACGCTCCGTGGCCCGAGCTGATGGCGTCCTCGTACTCCTCCTTGGCCTGCTGCTTCTCCTTGACGACGGCTTGGATCGACCGGCCGTCGATGTCGGCCGAGAAGGCAAAGACAGCGGAGCCCTCCTCCACGGGGTAGACATAGGTGGTCTCGAGCGGGTTGGTCGTCGTGTTGATGAAGCTCTGGGTCACTGTGACCTCGGCCCGGGTCTCCACAATCGCGACGTCGACCTGGCTCGCTGTCAAGGAGAGACACGTACGCTCGTGGTAGAGACCAGCGCCCTGCGCCACGTCAGCACCATTAGTCAGGTGCCAACAATGGAGTAAGGCATTGAAGGGAGAGGAAGGAGGGTACGGCTATGTTCCAGAATGGCGCGGGAGCCATCTCCCACCAGGAGGTGACGACGGGTCCACAGAGGATCGCCGCCTGGGTGGCGGCTCCGTGCGCCTCTACCTCTTCGGGCTTGATGCTGCCGTTTTGTTGTGTGCGGTGTGTGCCGTGCACATGGTGAGTTTGGGGGTTTGGAGATCAGACAGAGGGCCGAGCGCACCTGTTATGCACGGTCGCCTGAGGCAAATGGGCCTTGAACATGGCCGGAATCTTGGGCATGTTACAGCATCCACCGCTGAGTACGACGTGCTCGATTTGGTCCGGCTAATCCTAGCATCTCGCAATACAGCATCGGCCTCCGCTAGTGCTTGCTCTGCATTGGTGTAGTTTTAAAGGAAAGAATCGTGTTCGATTTAGCGTTCGCAGACTCTCTTTCCAACGAAGTCGAGTGACACCACTTACCAAAGAGCGCGCTGTTGATGAGCTCGAAGCGTGCTCGTGACATCCTGCGGTAGAGAAGGGGGTTCTCTTTGTTAGCACACAACGACCCATCCAAATCGCGCGGCGGGGCAGCTGGAGCCCACGTACGTGCACTGAAGATCGAGTTCACTCTCTCTATGGATCCAGTCCACTTCGATGGGCACTTGGACTTGTTGTGACAGGTCTTCCATGGCCCGTCGGCACACACGCCGTATGCGAGTCTGTGTTGAGGAACCAAAGAAGAGATTTGAGGCTGGGGTCGCTGAATACGCGACGCGACGCGGCACGCACCATGGACCTGGCGATCTGCCGCAGATCGATCCCATGAAGCTGTTGGAACTGGGAGGCGCAATGCTCCGCCATGTTTTCCACGAATTGGGCGCCGCCCAAATCAATCACTCTCGTTGCGCGGACTGCGTGTCGTGTGTATCGTGTGAGCGTGTGTGCGTGCGTGCGTGTGCAAAGGCATCAGCCTGAAGAGCATGAGGTGAAGGGCTAAAACGGGGTGTAAGTAACCTTCAAATACGCCGTCATCGATACTCAACGCTGTGGCAGTGAGTGTTGTGGCGCCCATGTTGAAGACCAAAGCGTGCAGCTCTCGACGGCTACATACGCAAGCGTCACTTGGGTCAGCACTTGACAAGGGCACATGGGAAATGGAATGGGGGCAGGGGCATGGCGGTACTTGGACAACTTATCGATGCCATACGCGATGGCCGCGGCCGTCGGTTCATTGATGATCCGCAGCACCTGGAGGCCGGCCAGGGTACCGGCGTCTGGCAAAAAACAGGCGTCACACCACCT
>NW_004457596.1:117970-119007 GCF_000313135.1 Acanthamoeba castellanii str. Neff
CGGAGGAGGGGGCAGTACGTGGGGCAAGGGCGACAAGGGCTGGGGTGGGCGGGCATGCCACGACCGCAGCATTGTGGGACTGGAGGTAGGCGGCGGCCACGAGTTGGTCTCGTCCGATGGATATGCCGAGCGCCGGTGGTGGTTGCGACATGTTGAACTGCACTGTACTGGGTGGAACGTTGAGGTGTGGCGAAGTGGTCAAGCGAAAGACTTCTGCTCGCCCATTTTGTACCCGCTTCTTGTGCCCGGGAACAAGCAACGAATAAAAGCACAGCTGGTACCTTCAACTCAAGCAAGAGCGGGGGTAGGTAGTTCGTGCCTTGCGAAAGTGCTGGCGGCAGCGCGTGAAAACCCCAGGGACCACCTTCGTCTCCTTCTGCCCAATTCCTGCTTTCACGAAACCATGTGCTGCCCCTAATGGCAATTCGTTTTTCCCAGACCATTTCTTTTTTCTTAATCCTGCTGACCTGGCGCCACGTCAGCTTATTTCGCCTGTGGCGTGAATGCACGAGGAAGAGGAGCACGAAGCGCAGCCGAGGCCTCGGGTGGTGGCGCTGCTCCCCAACACCAACGAGGGGCGACGCGATGAAGAAGAGAACTGGGCAGGACGAGGCTGGGGCCTGGACCAAGCGGAGAGGGTCGGGGGCTGGTGGGACAGCGACGCCTGCACCACCGGCAGAGGAGGGGGGCTCGATCCGGCGTGCGCGCTGGCCGGGGAGGACGTGGGCAGCCACCTGGCAGAGCGGGTGCGTCGGCTCCTGAGCGAGAAGGGCCTACATGAGGGGAGGGAGGAGGCGCAGGGGGTGATGACCATCGGCCAGTACGCGGCCGCGTTCCCGTGGCTCCGGGCCAGCGAGCAGTGTGCTCTCGCACCGCCCTCGGCACTCCTTCCTCCTGTACACGCAAATGCCTTCGCCTTCGTTCTTTGGGTTCGCTCCTCTTTCGTTTTTCGTTCTTTTTGCTCACGCACGTGCGGGCAATGGACAGGACGCGAGGCGCACGATGATGAACGGAGGCGGTGGCCGGGAGGAGGTGCC
>NW_004457596.1:119497-132205 GCF_000313135.1 Acanthamoeba castellanii str. Neff
TCGTAGGTGCCGGCCTTGGGCACCACCAGATCAGTGGCCTTGTACTGTGAAGCAATAGTGAGTAAGTCGCTCGCTCGTCAAGTCCTTGCTTGGTATAGAGAAAAGCATGCGACACCGCACGGTACCTGGTCACCGTGAGCATGACGGCCGATGACGATGGACTGGCTCCAGCCGGGGACGAGACGAGGAACGTTCTTACAGATGATGGGCTCGCGGAAGACGGTACCGCCCAGGATGTTACGGATGGTACCGTTGGGGGACTTCCACATCTTCTTCAGCTTGAACTCTGGTGACGTGCAGAGCCCGGTCAGCATCGTCATTGAGAAGACGTGGATAGTCAGCACACACGGACGCGTTCGAAGGATAGGGTACCAGCGACGCGGTTCTCGTCGGGAGTGATGGTGGCACACTTGATGCCGACGTTGTACTGCTTAATGGCCTCGGCAGCCTCAATGGTAACCTTATCGTTGGTCTGGTCGCGGTACTCGATGCCGAGATCGTAGTACTTGAGATCGATGTTCAGGAAGGGCAGAATCAACTGCGTAGTGGCAATAAACGGTTAGATTGATGTGCTGCAGTGCAGGTAGAAATAATGCGGCAGCAGAGGAGGCACGGCAGCTAACCTCTTCCTTGATCCTCTTCCAGATGATCCTGGTCATCTCATCGCCGTCAAGCTCCACAACGGGGTTCTTGACGTCAATCTTCTTGTGGGCGAGCCTCACTGTGCATACACAGACATTTCGCCAATTTAAGCACCAGAAATCCTCACAAAAAGCGCGCACAAGGGGCTTTCGAGCAAGAGGCGGGTGGATCAAGACTGAAGAAGGGAGGGCATAAGAGACGTGGTCATTTGCACCTTGAGAATGTGTCAGGGCCACAGCAGTGGCGCCCAGATGACGCTGCGCCAAGGCGCAAGTAGCGGGAGTGCTCCTCTTGGCAACGTTGATCGCTTGACTGCGCATGGTGTGGTTGGTTGTTGATTAGATGTGGGGTGTAGATTGACTTGTTCTCGTGTTTCCGTTTCTGGAGTGGTCACGACCAGGATTGGTAGCCAAGACCTGCAAGATTGAAAGGCATGCCAAAAATGTTGAGTTCTTTCCCGCCCAAAATCTAATGCAACGCGTTCGCGCCAAAACCAAACCTGCGCCACCAGTGTGGCTTCGCTTGCATTGTGTGAGTGTCCATCATTACCAGAGAGAGACGCATCGATAAAGGGCGTGAGAGGTGGGGAAGAAGATGGCACTCAGATCAAAGATCCAGGCATTCGAAACCGGAGGCGTTTCGAACCTCACTCCGAATTCCAAGCGCAAGCGGAGCATTTACGATGCTGAAGTGGTACGCGCAGTTGCACACCAATTCTTTGATCAACTATTCCGTCCGACTGACTTGGTTGCGCTCCAGGATCAAAAAATCGATCTTTTCGAATCGTTGAAGGGCCAAGAAGAGGGATATAGACGCCTCGGGCCCATGTACCGAAGATTTGGCAACCTCAAACAGAAATTCGAGGCTGATCTGCGCTCGCTTCACTCCAATGAGGAAGAAGACAAGGAGAACATCACCAACCGCAGCCAGCCCGAGGCTACTCGTACGCACCAGCGACGCACTGTGTGCTTGCTCAGATTGGCGCTAACACCGCGCACGTACTTGCACAGGTCCGTCCACACCAAAGGCCAAGGAAGCGCAGTGCGGCTTGGCCGACGAGCTGCCCGACGCTGTGTCGGTGGAGGAGGCCGCGATGAACGCGGCGCGCGTCGCCGAGCTCGAGGAGATGATCCGAGCGCTCTACCACAAGTACAACGCACGCAAGAAGCAAGTGCACACCCTCAAGAAACAGAAGCTCGGTATAATGAGTTGTGTCTGTGCGTGTGCGTGCGGCGGTGCGTATGCGTGTGCGCCACGACTGACTTGTCCTTGGCCGCGCAGATCTGGAGAGCCTGGTGTCTGCGCAGCGAGACGAGCAAAAGCGACACACCGAGCTCCAGCAGCAGAGCGAGGAGGAGATTCAGCGGCTCCAGGAGCTGAACAAGTTCCTGAGTGAGGGCTACGAGGACGTCAAGGAGGAGATGCGGAAGAAGGCCGTGTTGATCCGCAGCAAGGTGCTGCGCGACGAGCTGCGCAAGGAGCTCGAGGACAAGCGCAAGCTGCGTGAGGAGATGCGCGAGAAGCAGAGGGCATCTATCCTCAACGGCGACGACCACCTCGAAGCCGAAGACGACCAGCAGCAGCTCGGCGCGTCTCCCCAGCGCGAGGAGGAGCACGTCAAGCAGGCCGCCGCCAGGGACGAAGAGCGAAAACGAATGGCGGAGCAGCTCGAAGCCGAGATCGCCGAGCGGATGAGGGCCGAATACGAGCAGCGCGAGGAATCGCTGGTGAACAGCCGGCTGGCGGCCGTGAGAGAGGAGCTCGAGCGGGAGACCGAGGCCCGACTGGCCCGCGAGCGTGCCGAGTGGGAGAGCCGACAGGCCGAGGTCGCGCAGCAAAACGAGGAGGAGGCGCAGCGACGCCAGCGCGAGTCGAAGAGAAAGCGCGAGGAGGAGTTCGACGGCCTCATGGGCGCGCTCCGCGGCGACAACACCCGCCTGGGCCGTGAGATCGAAGAGAAGGAAGAGGAGCTGCAGGTGCTCCGAAGCGACGTCGTGGCGCTGCAGGAGGCGATCGAGCACATGCAGGAAGAGATGACAATCGAGGCCACTGAATGGGAGCGAATGAAGGCCTGCCTTGAGAAGGAGGTGCATCGTGCCTACAAGGAGCTCAAGTCCAAGGAGGAGAAGGAGGCCGAGCTGCAGGGTGAGATCCGCGGCCTAAGAGACGAGCTGCAGCGCGCCCTCGCTCTCGCGCAGCAGCAACCCGGCGCCGATGAGAACGAGTGCCAGTACTGCGGTGGTGGCAAGCGAAGGAAGGTCGACAGCAATGGCGACAACCGCGAAGTTGAAGTGGAGCGCGAGGCTGTCACGGAGCAGACGGAGGAGGTCGAGAAGAAGGCGATCAAGACCACCGGTCGAGCTGCGGCCTCGGTGGCGACGGCCGGTAAGGAGACGACGCCCATCCGGACGCCCGTGCGAACAGCGCAGATCAAGCGACCCGCCTCGATGGTCGTCGGCAAGCGACCGAGCGAAGCCAAGACACAGCCGGAGTCCGATAAGGGCATGGCCACCAAGGAGGCCAAAGAGGAGAAGGCCGCCAAACGGCGGTCGCAGGTTAACACCTCGGTCGGCACGCCGCGGCCGGCGACCACGAAGCTGAGCAGCCGGGCGACGCTGGCCGGACGGGAGAAGATCGCGTCGCTGAGCTCGTCGTCGTCTGCCACCGCCACGCCATCATCGTCATCATCGTCGGCGTCGCCCCTGCGCAGGGCCAGCATCGCGCCCACCACCCCGCGCAAGGGATCGGTAAGGGAGAAGAGCGCCGCCAGCTCGATCGCGTCTTCGTCGTCCAGCGTCGCCACGGCATCGCCGCGAAGGCGGGAGCGCGCGTCGTCGGTGTTTGCCTCGCAGACGCCGCGGTTCGACACCAAGGTCGACCCCCTCCGCTACGAGAAGCTCGCTGGCCTTGGAGGCAGCAGCGGCAACAGCGACAACACGACGCAGTGACCCAGACGCAATGGCCTCCTTTCGTTGTGTGTAAATGCAGAGCCAGCGAACCTTTTGTGCATTCTACAGGGCTCGGTTGTTGCCACATTCCCACCTGCAACCTACCGTGCGCGGTGCCCACTCGCGTTGCAGGAGTCGTTCATGCACGATGACTAGAAGAAGAACTGGCCTCCCCTCCTACAATCACACACACGGACGCACACACGGACGTACACACACGACAAAACACACACGCTTCGCCTTGGATTGATCATCACACCCCACCCACAAGATAGGGAGCTTGGTCTTGGTGGTAAATGAGGTTTATTGGTGCTGTGGTAAAACAGTCAGGGCCAGTAAGGAGCTGCTCGCGAGAGTCCAGGCGAAGCTGAAGAAGGAAAGAAGAGGGTCAGAAGGAGAAGAGAGAGGGCGGTGGGAGAAGAGAGGGGAGACATGGAAACGTGTAAACGGGTAGTAACTCATATTCTATGGATGGTACTTGAGTTATGTCATCAAAGCTGTTGGTAATGCTATGGTTCGTTTTCTAATCAACGTGACTACCGTTCACGCACGCACGAGAAGAAAAAGATGTTTGGTGGCGAGTGAACGTACCCATTGAGGTCTCGGCTCCGGCCGTAGGTATGCAGGGCTAAGCTACCGGGTGGACTGGGTTGCAGTGCAGGCCTGAAGGGAGAAGACAGAGTCAGTTTCCGTTGATTGGCAGCTGGCCAGTCGTGGGTGTCGAAGAAAGACAGAGCGAAGCTCATAGACAAGTTTGGTTACATATGCTCGCGACGCTTGAGGTCATGCAGGCAAGCAGACCACGCCACGGCATCAAACGCAAATTATTGAATCATAGCGAAAAAAACGGAGTGGACACAGAAGCGGGAGTGTGCGTACCACTCCGGTGAGTGCGGACAGCTTGCTGATGCGATTGAGGGTAGACATCTTGCTATGCCAAACGGAGATCTGAAATTGAGAAATGGGTGAGATTTTGGTTGATAGGAGTGCAAGTGTAAAAAAATCGCTTGATGTTCAGAGAATTGTGGTCAATTGTCCTCAGGCTTGGGATCGGCGATAATTGTATCATCATAAAGAAGAACGCAATCTGCTGTGGGCGGGTATGCTTACCCTTGTGGAGGAAACGCACGGCCGCGGTAGTCATGTGGGAGGCATTGCTCCGGCGATCGCACTGATCAACTCCGGAGGCCTTACGATCTGAAGAAAAGAGCGAGAATCGTTAGAAAGATGCGAGTTGGGCGCAAAAGCCGTTCACTACATGTAGAAGAGATGTTTCAGACGAATTAAGGTAGCGGGTTTTTTCGTCAAATTGAGAATCAATCGGACAAATGCCTGTTGGTCATCATTGGACGCAGTAGCGGCCGAAGAGGTGGGAAGAGGGTGCGGAGGGTGTACCTAGTCTCTTCTTCAGCCAGCGTTGGCGGTCTGCATGGCGGGACACCGGGTGCAGTGCTGCCCTGGCTGGAAACGTGGGGGTGTAGACGATAGAGAAACACAAGAACGGCAACAAATAAATAAGGTACCGGCATTTCCTTTTTTGCAGACACACTTGTTCATGATTTTTGATTGGATGTTTGATTTGGCGCCGGCCCAGTGGCGCAGTTTATTTTTTAAAAAGAGAAAATACAAAGAGCAAAAGAGAAAAGATCGATCACTCCGACGGGAGAAAGGAGAGCACAGATTCAAAGTCGCCACTTTGTATCGAGCATTTGGGTACTCTAGATGAATTGAGGCTTCGATCGATTGCTTTTTAGATGGAACAAGAATCGCAGAGACCTCCTGGAATTCGTGAGGGAAAGCAGCGAATGCAGGCCAAATCTGATGGTTCGAATGGTGTAGAGCACAAGCCACAGCAACAGCGACCACACCGAGTAGCGCGCGGGAGAGATGAGGAAGCGGAGGAGCGAGAACGGCGGCTGGCCCTGTCCGGCGAGGCGCCCCCGACCCGCGAACCCTCCTATCCGCCGCCGTCAGCCGACGGAGGCCCCGCGAGCAACGTGCAGGTCGTGGAGGGCATCAACTGCCTCTGGGTCGACGAGCGCAACGTGCACGAGTGCCCCATCTGCAGCAGCGCCTTCTCCTTCTTCCGTAGAAAGGTACCGGCACCCGTTGAAAGAAGCTTTACTGCTTGCTGTCCCGGCATCATCGTCAGCCCGTTTCCTCACCGCGACTCGTGTGCGTGCGTGTCGTGCGTGTCGTGCGTATTATGTCGTGTCATGTGCAGCACCACTGCCGGGCGTGTGGCGGAGTGTTCTGCTGGTACTGCACCGAGACGCGGATAAAACTGATCGTCGTCGGTTCGCTCACCGAGCAGCTGGTACGCATCTGTGACATGTGCGCCAAGAAGGGTATTTACCACTCCCAACCTCCCTGCCCGCTTATTTATTTTCGTTGTTATTTATCAATCAATTAATTTATTTACATTTTACTTTCCTTCCTTCACGTCTTATTCTGGGACAGACAAGCGCAGCAGCTTGCCCAGCTTATTCACTACTACTCTTTCGTGGGCGTTCAGTTCCACGTGCGCCAACGAAGTGGACGCTGGTTTGTAGTTGGTGGTGGTGGTGGGTGTTGCCGCGTTCTTCACTCACGCCTGTCTGTCTGGCCGTGCGCGCGGTTTCGTGGCTGTGTGATCGAAGCAGCGCACATACAGACGGCTCCAGTGCTGGAGTCGTTCATACCCGATGACGAGATGAAGGACTGGCACGTCCTCATCCACTCCTACGATCACACAAACCCACAAAACAACAAACGCGTACGCTTCTCCCTCCACCACCATCATCACCATCACCGCCACTGCCACCATCCAATCATCACCGCCGCCGCCACCACTTGCGAGCCAAGCGCACACTCACACTCGCGACAGCTCAGGGAGAAGATTAAGAACCAAGAGGTGCCCGATGTCCTTCGGTCTCTGCTATGGCAAGCCCTCACGGGGTCGGCCCAGGCAAAGAAGGCCTCGCCGTACAGCTATGCCGTACACGCCGCCCCTCTCCTCCTCCTCCTTCTCGCCCGTCTCCCAAATGGCCGAAGGCGCTCACGTCGGCCTTGGGGCTCGTTCGGTTGCGCGCGCTTCAGGCGATGCTCGAACGTGAATTGGATCCACACACCGAAGAGCGGCTGCACCAGGACCTCGCTCGCACCTTCTCCGACGAACGACTCACTCAAATCAAATGCAAACGGTACCCCCCTGCCATTTCGTGGCGCGTGCGTGCGTGCGCGCGTGTGTGTGCGTGTGTGTGTGTGCGTGTGCGTGTGCGTGNGTGCGTGCGTGCGTGCGTGCGTGCGATGTGGTCGCAGGCGAGCGCGTGACGTGGCGCGCAGTCGCTCACTCAACGTTGAAACCAACTCCAGAATCGACAGTCGGCTGGTGCAGCAGCGCATATTCAACGTGCTCAAGGCCTTCTGCCTCATGTACACCAACATCACCTACGAGCAGGGAATGAGCTTCATCGCCGGCGTGCTGGTCCTTCTCACCGACGAAGAAGTACGAAACAACAACCGGCTCCGCACATTCTCTCTGTTCTTCTTCTTCTTCTTCTTCTCTTGCTCTATGACCGCTCACCCGCCACGCAATCGACGCAGCACGCCTTCTGGATGTTTGTGCAGGTGATGCGCAAGTTCTTCGTCGCCGGCATGTACAAAGCGGGAACGCCCGTGCTCAAGCGGTGCGTCGAGCACTTCAAGAGCATGGTCTCCCACCTCTTCCCCGACCTCGACGAACACTTTGTACCAAGCCCCCTCCCCCCTTAGACATTTCTGTTCCGTTCCGGCCATCCCTCACGCCGACTCGCGTGCGCACGCACAGAACCGAGAGGGGATCACGGTGGAGATATTCGCCAACCAATGGTTTTTGACGCTCTACTCCTACAACTTTCCGCTCAACTTCGTCTTCCGAATATGGGACCTCTTCCTGAGCGAGGGCATCGACTTCATTCTCACCATGGCCCTCGCCATCTTCTGCCACCAGCAAGGTGCCCTCCTCCCTCCCATGCTTCGCACTCAACCACCCGCGCCCGTGCTCGCACTCATCAGGATCGCCGTCTCGCGTGTGTCGTACCGTGTGTGTCTTGCGCGTCGTGCGTGTCGTGTCGTGTCGTGTGGTGCATGCGCAGATAAGCTGACGAAGCTGAACTACATGGAAACGATGACGTTTTTGTCCACCCTGCCATCGGTCATGCACAATTTTCGGAGTTACATCAACATCGCCATCGAGATGCTGGAGGACATGGCCTCCGAGTGATCGGCCGGCACACGGGCGCGCACTCGCAACTCGAGGCCGAGCCGCTCATGCCCCTGTGCGCCACAGGGGCCACCGCCTTGAAGCGCCAGATGAACACGCAGCAAGCAGTCCTCCAACCTGTTCACCCCCTTTCGCCGCTTTCTTCGGTCTTCTTGTTGTATTCATCATTTTTGTGAAGAACTGCTGATGTTTGCCGCCCACCCATCGTTTCTTCCTGTCTATACACATACACCTGTCTTATTCTTTATCTTCACTGTCGCTTGTTTCGCGCCAATGCATCTGCGATCTGGTCGGTGTATATATCGTTGGTCGTTAGGGTGACGCTAGACCTGATAGTTATCAGAGGAGAGTTGGAGAAGAGTGGGACACGCGTACCGATTGTATGGCGGCCTCGCCCTGGTTGCCCGCCATGTCCACCTCGAGCAAGGTACCATTCGCCGCCACCGCATCCGCCAACGCCTGCCACACAACCATTCCACTTCCGTTAGTGTGTGCGTGTGCGGTGGTGCGTGTGTCGTGTGTCGTGTGTCGTGTGTCGTGTGTCGTGTGTCGTGTGCGTGCGCTCGAACCTGGCTCCCTGCGGGGCCGATGGCGTTGTCTCGCAGGAAAATTCGCTGCAGGCTGTGGTTGCCCCTGATGGCCCGGGCGAGCGCGATGGCGCCCTCGTCCCCGATGCGGTTGTTGTTGAGGCTCAGCGTGGCCAGCGCGCACGCCTGTCGGTGGTCCATCAGGTGGATCATCCGGGCGAGGTGCTTGGCGCCGTCGGGTCCGATGTTGTTGAAGTCCAGGTAGAGCGACTTGAGCGCCGGCGGCGAAGGCGCTTCCTGGCTCTGCTCGCTTCCATCGCTCCCGCCATCGCCCATCGCGATCTGGGCCGCATCGCGCCAGGCCCGCTCCTCGGTCGAGCTATTGGCCAGCGCGGCCGCGAGCGTCTCGATGCGCTGGTCGCCCAACGCCGCACGCCCGGACGTGGGCGCGTCCCAATACTCGTCCGGCCGCACCTTAAATAAAATAAAATAAATACATAAATAATCGCCAGAGGAATAAAATATTAAATAAAATAGAAATAAATAGTGGAGATCATGCGAACCTGGAGGAGCTCGATTTGTTGGCGGTTGTGAGGGAGGCGGAGGAGCGATGTGATTTCTTCCCACACATGGGAGGGAAAGGGATCGTCGAGGAGCAGGTTGACCTCGTTGACATCATGGTCGTGCTTCTGCAGCGCTCGGGCCTCCACGATGGCCATCTCCGTTTTCGTCAGCCCCTTCCCAAAGCACCCGCCCATCTTTTGCTTCGCACTGACGATCAAAAAACAGTGCTGTTTTTTTAAACTTTTTCTCGTTGGCCAACAGATAAAAAGGGGACCAACAGAGAGATTCTGATTTCTGGTTGGTGCGACTAAACAGGAGAAAATTCGCCTGCACTAATCACCTTCGCCACTGCCTTGGTGGTGATCTGCGCACTCTCCGCCCCACCTCCCTTCCAACCTTCCTCCATGCCACGCTCCTTTGGCTGCGCGTGGGGCTCGTCCACCATCGCCACGCCTTCAGGTCCTTCCGCAGTGCTGGGTCCGCCAAGGCTCCAACCCTCGTTCGCTTGCTTTCGAGGTGCGAGCGTCAATCAACTTGGCATGATCATCAGGCTCGAACGGCGCAACAGTGGCAGTCACGCCCATGAATGACGTGTGCCGTCGGACGGAGCGGTTCGGGTCGAGAGTGACGAGTTCAGGCCACCCCAGTTCTTGACACGCCCGACAATCCGTGCGCCAACCCCCTTCGCCCGTCTTCCACCAGCAACCTCCGCCGCTCTCCGACGAGGCCCTCGGACCCGATCTCGTCCGAGCTGGCTCGCTGGCCCGCGAGGAGAACCGGGAATTCGGCGGAAGCGACCCGTTCGCCGAGTTCGGTAGCGCACAGCGTGATGGCGTCGGGCCTAGATGGGTTGATGCGGTAAGGCGAAAGTTCTGCGTATGGGGCCAGGAACTCGTGATGGCCCTACGGGACGCACGGATGATACTGTGGGATCGCCAATCGGAGTTGTTCGGGGTGTGGTCTCTGCCAATCCCATTGGCCGGAGGGAGCCTGGCAAAATTCCCAAGAAGATTGAAGCCAGACTGTGGGAGGTTCGGGGTGGACTTGAGGGAGCGCACGGCCATCATGAGGAGATGAGGAAAGGGGTCATAAGGCCATCGGGTCGCGGTGAAGAGCTTTCCCTTGTTTTGAACTTTGCCAACCCAACACACCACCCTATTGCCCTTCCACAGTAACGGGAGGGGCGCACTCCTCACCACCGCCATCATCAACACCCCTTGCCCGCCCCCAACTGACCCGCCTTCGCCTTAGCCCAAGCCTTTGATCTACCGACCACCACCACCATGGGGGCCGTCTACTCTTCGCCCCGCCGTGCCCAGCCCCAGGCTCCTCCCCACTTCCCCACCAAGGGCCTTGAGTTCGTCAAGCCCAAGCCCGAGCTTTCCCCCGTTAGCCCCAAGACCACCACCACCAACAAGAGCGCGCCCATCTACATGCCCTCGCAGAAGCTCCTGCAGTACGCTCGCCCCCCCCTCTTTTTTTTCTCGTTGGTTCCCAGTTCTCACCAAGTGTTCGAATTGCTACACGCGAAGGTCCCTGGACACTCTGCCCGAGAACAAGGCCCAAATGATGACCGCCGCCATCTCCACCTCGTGGACCAACGCCCTCAGCGACGAGGACCTCTCCTCGCGCTTCAGCCACCTCGTGACCTCCGAGTGCGTCTCGCCATTCCACTTAGTGAAGAAAAGTGTGCTTGGGCCATGATCTGACCCGAGTGAACCCAACGCCACAGAGCCCTCAACCCGTGGTGGAAGCAAGACGCGGCGGCCTGCGAATGCCATGCGTGCAAGGCCAAGTTCTCGACCTTCAGGAGAAAGCACCACTGCCGCAGATGTGGCGAGATCTTCTGCTACGCGTGCACGAAGCAGCGCATGTCGTTGCCCCACCTGAACTACGGCCGCACGCCGGTGCGCGTGTGCGACAGGTGTCACACTTTCCGATCGAAGCAGCTCCAGACGCTCAAGACCGGGATCATGGTCAAGTACTACGCCCAGGAGACGCACGGCCTGCGCTCGAAGATCATGCACATGAAGCTCTCCTTCCAGGACGAGGACCAGCTCCGCCTGTCGTGGCGCTCGCTCGACCGCGTGGTGGAGACCACCTCGATCGACTTCCACACCATCAACGGAATCATCTCCGGTCCCTCCAACTCGTCCTTTGCCTCCCACGCTCTGCCTTCAACCGAAGATGGTACGTCATCGCATTCGCTTTCGCTTTCGTTCTTTATACCGTTCTTACCTTCTTTTCGCAGTGATCGAGGACCTCTTCTTCACGCTGAAGCTCGAGGACGGCACCGAGCTCTACTTCGAAACCATCACCCCTCTGCAGAAGAAGGAGGAGTGGATCGCGGCGCTGCAGGAATGCGTGCTCCAGTACCAGAACAAGGAGACGCGGATTCGACAGGTCGCGCAGCTGCAGAACAAGCTCAACGCCAGCGACGAGGACAGCGACGACGAGGAGGACGTCGACAGCGAGGTTGAGACCGAGGAGGACCAGGACCAGGACGAAGACCTCAGCAACATGGGCGGTCTGCCTTGCCTGGCGGTCACCTTCCCCGACGAGCTGATGGGTCCCAACGGTTCCGCCGTCTCGACTCGTCGCGACATCCTCAACCGCAGGAGACCCAGCTTCTAGGGCTGCTGCTACTCGCACCGCACACCATTCGCCACTCTTCACTTTTCACCCTCACCTATTTATTCAACACTGTCCTCCATTCACCTTTCATCATACACCACATTTTTCACACTCGCGGTGCTCTCTCTTGCCTTCGTACCGAAGCGTGCTCTGCCGCTTTGTATATACCGAAGAGCTGTACAGTTAGATAATGAAAAACACATCAACCCCCCCTTTGCGCCCTGGCCGTGGCCGGCCCCCACTATTGCAGTGCCCAGCCCCAGGTCTCAGTTTAGGTGTCTTGCGCGTCTTGAGAAAGAGTGAGTTGGCGAACCACGAGCGAGCGAGGAAATGAACCTGTACGAGTTTGGGTCGCGTTTGAGCATACCGTCGCCTCACGTGCCGCAAGGTAACACCAACACTTATTTCGCTTCAGGTTCTGCTTTTCTTTTCCCCACCGCACCGGCTCTTCACTCGGAAAAGAGGGGTCAATCGTTGTTCGTTTTCTGTTCGATCGCCCCAGCCCCTTTTGAGGATCGCAGACGTAGCAGCTTGATCGAAGAACTCGATAGGTACCATTTGTAGTTTCTTTTTGGCCATCTACCGGAAGTTAATGTTTCGTTTTGCACTTTGCATCCATCGCCTTCTTTCTTCATCGACGCCAATCACATCCCCCAAGAAAATCAAACTAATGCTCTTGATACTCTTCATTTCTTTTCAATTGCAATTGCAGAGGACAACATGTCGTTCAAGGTGTTCATTGTGGGAGATCCGGGTGTGGGCAAGACGAGCATGATGCTTCGATTCATAGATGACACATTCCTGGAGGACACGGCCCCCACCTCTGGCGGCCAGCCCGGCAAGAAACGCCAAATCGAAGTGGACGGCAAGAACGTGAAATCATTTTGTTTGATACCGATGGCCAGGAGAGATTTGGCAACATCACCTGCTCCCTCTACCAGGGCATGCATGGTACGCATCTCGCCCATTCACCCGCGATTTTTTAGTTTTTCAGCAACGGACCAATTCCTGCCATTTATTCTAATGATTTTATTTAGCCATTTATTGACCATTATTTGTGTGCCCCGTGCCACAGGCTTCATCATCGCCTACGATGTGAACAACACCGAGACCTTCAAGGCCGTGGATAACTGGGTAGCTGAGATGGAGA
>NW_004457596.1:132226-134724 GCF_000313135.1 Acanthamoeba castellanii str. Neff
TGCTTCGCACTCAACCACCCGCGCCCGTGCTCGCACTCATTAAGATCGCCGTCTCGCGTGTGTCGTACTGTGTGTGTCTTGCGCGTCGTGTCGTGTCGTGTCGTGTGGTGTGGTGCATGCACAGATAAGCTGACGAAGCTGAACTACATGGAAACGATGACGTTTTTGTCCACCCTGCCATCGGTCATGCATAATTTTCGGAGTTACATCAACATCGCCATCGAGATGCTGGAGGACATGGCCTCCGAGTGATCGGCCGGCACACGGGCGCGCACTCGCAACTTCCTGTGCGCCACAGGGGCCACCTTGCAGCGCCATGAGCCAGCGAGCACGCAGTCCTCCAACCTGTTCCCCTTTCGCCGCTTTCTTCAGCCTCTTATTGTTGTATTCATCATTTTTGTGAAGAACTGCTGATGTTTGCCATCCACCGTTTCTTCCTGTCTATACACGTACACGTACCTGTCTTCTTCTTCTTCACTGTCGCTTGTTTCGCGCCAACGCATCTGCGATCTGGTCGGTGTATATATCGTTGGTCGTTAGGGGGGGGGGTGATGCTAGACACCTGAGAGTTATCAGAGGAGAAGAGTGGAGCACGCGTACCGATTGGATGGCGGCCTCGCCCTGGTTGCCCGCCATGTCCACCTCGAGCAAGGTACCATTCGCCGCCACCGCATCCGCCAACGCCTGCCACACAACCATTCCACTTCCGTTAGTGTGTGCGGTGGTGCGTGTGTCGTGTGTCGTGTGTCGTGTGTCGTGTGTCGTGTGTCGTGTGTCGTGTGTCGTGTGTCGTGTGTCGTGTGTCGTGTGTCGTGTGTCGTGTGTCGTGTGTCGTGTGTCGTGTGTCGTGTGTCGTGTGTCGTGTGTCGTGTGTCGTGTGTCGTGTGCGTGCGCTCGAACCTGGCTCCCTGCGGGGCCGATGGCGTTGTCTCGCAGGAAAATTCGCTGCAGGCTGTGGTTGCCCCTGATGGCCCGGGCGAGCGCGATGGCGCCCTCGTCCCCGATGCGGTTGTTGTTGAGGCTCAGCGTGGCCAGCGCGCACGCCTGCCGGTGGTCCATAAGGTGGATCATCCGGGCGAGGTGCTTGGCGCCGTCGGGTCCGATGTTGTTGAAGTCCAGGTAGAGCGACTTGAGCGCCGGCGGCGAAGGCGCTTCCTGGCTCTGCTCGCTTCCATCGCTCCCGCCATCGCCCATCGCGATCTGGGCCGCGTCGCGCCAGGCCCGCTCCTCAGTCGAGCTATTGGCCAGCGCGGCCGCGAGCGTCTCGATGCGCTGGTCGCCCAACGCCGCACGCCCGGACGTGGGCGCGTCCCAATACTCGTCCGGCCGCACCTTAAATAAAATAAAATAAATAAATAATCGCCAGAGGAATAAAATAACTAATAAAATAGAAATAAATAATGGAGATCATGCGAACCTGGAGGAGCTCGATTTGTTGGCGGTTGTGAGGGAGGCGGAGGAGCGATGTGATTTCTTCCCACACATGAAAGGGAAAGGGATCGTCAAGGAGCAGGTTGACCTCGTTGACATCATGGTCGTGCTTCTGCAGCGCTCGGGCCTCCACGATGGCCATCTCCGTTTTCGTCAGCCCCTTCCCAAAGCACCCGCCCATCTTTTGCACTTCGCACGATCAATCAACATTCTTTTTTTTTCTAAACTTTTTAATGGTTGGCCAACAGATAAAAAGTGGACCAACCGAGAGATTCTGATTTCTGGTTGGTGCGACTAAACAGGAGAAAATTCGGCCTTTTGCCTGCACATACCTGCACACAGGGCGCTTCTCCGCCAACCCAGTTCGCAAGCGAACGCTTTCGGGGTGAGCGTCAATCAACTTGGCATGATCATCAGGCTCGAACGGCGCAACAGTGGCAGTCACGCCATGAATGACGTGTGCCGTCGGACGGAGCGCTTCGGGTCGGGAGTGACGAGTTCAGGGCACCCCAGTGCTTGACGCGCCCGACAAGCCGTGCGCCAACCCCCTTCGCCCGTCTTCCACCAGCAACCTCCGCCGCTCTCCGACGAGACCCTCGGACCCGATCTCGTCCGAGCTGGCTCGCTGGCGTGCGAGGAGAACCGGGAATTCGGCGGAAGCGACCCACTCGCCGAGTTCGGTAGCGCACAGTGTGATGGCGTCGGGCCTTGATGGGTTGATGCGGTAAGGCGAAAGTTCTGCGTATGGGGCCAGGAACTCGTGATGGCCCTACGGGACGCACGGATGATACTGTGGGATCGCCAATCGGAGTTGTTTGGGGTGGTCTCTGCCAATCCCATTGGCGGAAGGGAGTCTGGCAAAATTCCCAAGAAGATTGAAGCCAGACTGTGGGAGGTTCGGGGTGGACTTGAGGGAGCGCACGGCCATCATGAGGAGATGAGGAAAGGGGTCATAAGGCCGTCGGGTCGCGGTGAAGAGCTTTCCCTTGTTTTGAACTTTGCCAACCCAACACACCACCCTATTGCCCTTCCACAGTAACGGGAGGGGCGCACTCCTCACCACCGCC
>NW_004457596.1:134766-136680 GCF_000313135.1 Acanthamoeba castellanii str. Neff
TCAAATGGTGCACAGATTGAACGCTCACATTTCCTTTGCGCTCTACAGCGGCTCGCACGCTGTCTGTCTCTTGGTGAACAAGTATCCCCACTACAGGATTGTGAACTATGACAAGCTGGATTACTGCTCTTCGCTCAAGAACCTCGCCTCGCTGGCCGGCAAGCCCAATTACAAGTTTGTAAAGGTAATCCAACTCCATCCTCTCCTCCTGGTCGCTTTCCCTTTCGGAGATTGGGAGATTGATTGAGTTATTGTTTTCTTGGCGACTACGCAGGGCAACATCCTTTCCGCCGATCTGGTGAACTACATCCTCAAGGAGGAGGAAATCGACACCATCGTGCACTTCGCCGCACAGACTCATGTCGGTAGGTGGCTCCTTTCTTATCGAGCATCACCCAACTGTCCATAGGTGGCCGTCTAAGCGTGCCACGCACCACAACACAGATAACTCCTTCGGCAACTCGTTCCAGTTCACTGAGACCAACGTTCTGGGCACTCATGTCCTGCTCGAGGCCGCCAAGGTACTGGCCTAGCTAGCCGCGTGCTCCGGGCTCAAAGGGAAACGTTCCTCATCACCGACTGTCTTCTTCTTTTGTCCTCTTCTGTCCTCTAGGCTGCTGGCATCAAGAGGTTCATTCATGTCTCGACGGACGAGGTCAAGGGCGAGAGCGTGGTATCGGCCTGACCAAACCCACGGCCTTGTGTTGAGCGCTTGAGCCTGGATTGACCCTCTTACCCCTCATCGCCTGCAGGAGGCCGAAAATGACGGCATCATGGAGCCCACCAACCCTTATGCGGCGAGCAAGGCTGCCGCTGAGTTGATTGTGCGGTACGTCTGGAACGTGCGGACTGAGCGAAGAGTCAGATAGGTGACGCTCACCCTCGTTGTTGTTGCTCGGGGTAACAGATCGTACCACCGCTCGTTCAACCTGCCGATCATCATCACGCGCTCGAACAACGTGTATGGTCCTCACCAGTTCCCCGAGAAGATCATCCCCAAGTTCATCTCCCTGCTGGAGCGAGGAAGGAAGTGGTAAGTGTAATCTCTAAGCGCGTGGAGAATAATAGACATAGCCACTGACGCGCTTGACCGTTTTTATGGTTGTATCCTTTTCCATAGCTACATCCACGGCACCGGTTCCAACAAGCGAAACTACATCTTCGCCGAAGATGTTGCCAGGGCGTTCGATAAGATCATCCACCACGGCGTAATCGGTACGCCACACTCATGCAGTTCTAGGCGATATCCTTCTCGAGGTTCAGGTGGCGTCAAACGTGGTGGGCTGAGTCTCGGTCGTTCTCCTTGTGCAGGCAAGGTCTACAGCATTGGCTCGGATGACTGCTTCTCCAACCTCGATGTCGCTCGCCGGTTGCTCAAGGCCTTCGGACTGGACGACAAGGAGAGCGAATACCTGGAGCACGTGGAGGACCGCCTGTTCAACGACTTGAGGTACTACATCGACACCTCCGAGACCGAAAAGCTTGGCTGGAAGCCCGAGGTCACCTTCGAGGACGGCCTCGCTAAGACCAGTACGTGAGCCCTTCTGATAAGCCGCTACACTGCTCATGCTTCAGTCATCGTCTAATCACATCTTTGTGCGCAATAACAGTCGAGTGGTATCGCAACCCCGCAAACGCGAGCAACTGGATCGCGCCCGTCGACACTGCGCTCGTTGCCCACCCGAGGGTTGGGTAAGTCGCTCCTCCCTCCGATTGCATCAGTCTCTGCTCTTGACCTCCAACTCACTGATCTCCCAAAACACTTTCAGTCTTGTCGAACGCACCAACGTTGTGTAAGAGGACCTACGCCACCGCGCAGGACCAGCGAGGGAGTGATACTCTCTGCCTATATATATATTAATCTTTCTTCACCACTACATGTACCCTCCATCCTTCTTCCCATTTCCACGACAT